>NC_086010.1:11433317-11620817 GCF_030014385.1 Trichomycterus rosablanca | reverse complement strand
TATCTGGCGTACCACCTCATGCTGCTTCACGTACCACCAGTGGTACGCGTACCACAGTTTGAGAACCACTGATGTAGTATATTGTATATAGTATGCAGTATGCAGTATGTAGTATATTGTATATAGTATGCAGTATGCAGTATGTAGTATTTTGTATATAGTATGCAGTATGCAGTATGTAGTATATTGTATATAGTATGCAGTATGCAGTATGTAGTATATTGTATATAGTATGCAGTATGCAGTATGCAGTATGTAGTATATTGTTTATAGTATGCAGTATGCAGTATGTAGTATATTGTATATAGTATGCAGTATGCAGTATGTAGTATTTTGTATATAGTATGCAGTATGCAGTATGTAGTATTTTGTATATAGTATGCAGTATGCAGTATGTAGTATATTGTATATAGTATGCAGTATGCAGTATGCAGTATATAGTATATTGTTTATAGTATGCAGTATGCAGTATGTAGTATATTGTATATAGTATGCAGTATGCAGTATATTGTATATAGTATGCAGTATGCAGTATGTAGTATATTGTATATAGTATGCAGTATGCAGTATGCAGTATGTAGTATATTGTTTATAGTATGCAGTATGCAGTATGCAGTATATTGTATATAGTATGCAGTATGCAGTATATTGTATATAGTATGCAGTATGCAGTATGTAGTATATTGTATATAGTATGCAGTATGCAGTATATTGTATATAGTATGCAGTATGCAGTATGTAGTATATTGTATATAGTATGCAGTATGCAGTATGCAGTATGTAGTATATTGTTTATAGTATGCAGTATGCAGTATGTAGTATATTGTATATAGTATGCAGTATGCAGTATGTAGTATATTGTATATAGTATGCAGTATGCAGTATGTAGTATATTGTATATAGTATGCAGTATGCAGTATGTAGTATATTGTATATAGTATGCAGTATGCAGTATGTAGTATATTGTATATAGTATGCAGTATGCAGTATGTAGTATATTGTATATAGTATGCAGTATGTAGTATATTGTATATAGTATGCAGTATGTAGTATATTGTATATAGTATGCAGTATGCAGTATGTAGTATATTGTATATAGTATGCAGTATGCAGTATGCAGTATGTAGTATATTGTATATAGTATGCAGTATGCAGTATGCAGTATGTAGTATGGCATCTCAGACACGTGGAAAAACATTCCAACGCGCCTAGAAGGGGAAGTGATGTCAAAACTATCGGCGGAAGTTGTGATTCCGTATGCGGAAATTTCGGTTATATACTTTAGACTTAAACATGCCTAAGTATAATAAGTTTAATTAAAGCTGAGATACCAGATTATTTATTATTATTATAATTATAAGCACGTTTATACACGTTACTGGAATATCACCGTCTGCGGAAACATACTCGCCTGAGGATCAGATCTGTTCATTACTCAGAAGTCACAAACCCTGGCTGTATGATTTATATGTGAGTGTAATGTATTTATTATACAAAACTATTTTCAGTATTAAAGTATTTAAATGTTTGAGGTTTATTGAATCCGCTTAATGTGTACAAATGTAAGTGTTGCTGATGACTGTACTTAAAAACGTGTACACAAGGTGTGCGTTTGTTTACATAAACATTCATTCATTGTTTTACCACCGCTTTATCTTCTTCAGGGTCGCGGTGTGTCCGCTTTATTAAAAATGCAACGATCGAAAGGCCCCCTCCCCCTAATAAATCCTATTTATTAGGATTTTAACGTCATGTTTTACACTTTGGTTACATTCATAACAGGAATGGTAGTTACTCATTACACAATATTCATCAGTTCACAAGTTCAATATCAAACACAGTCATGGACAATTTTGTATCTCCAATTCACATCACTTTCATGTTTTTGGACTGTGGGAGGAAACCGGAGCATCCAGAGGAAACCCACACAGACACGAGGAGAACATGCAAACTCCACACAGAAAGGACCCAGACCGCCCCACTTGGGGATCGAACCCAGGACCTTCTTGCTATGAGGTGACAGTGCTACCCACTTAGCCACCGTGCCGCCCCAAGTCTTTTATATTTACATTTTGGGCATTTAGTAAACGCTTTGATCCAAAGCGAGTTACAGTTATGACTAATACACGATTTTTGAGCATTTGAGGGTTAAGGGCCTTGGCGGTGGTGGGGTTTGAACCAGCAACCTTTTGATTACTAGTCCAGTACCTTAACCACCGAGCTATCACTGCCCTAAAACTCTTAATAGCAGACGCTTTTATCCAAAGTGACTAACAGTACTGTGACACTATACTGTCTAAGCATTTGTAGGTTAAGGGCCTAGCTCAGGGGCCCAACAGTGGCAACTTGGCGGTGGTGGGGTTTGAACCGGCAACCATCTGATTACTAGTCCAGTACCTTAACCACAGAGTTATCACTGCCCTAAACTCTTAATATAGACATTTACATTTATGGCATTTAGCAGACTCTTTTATCCAAAGTGACTGACAGTACTGTGACAGTATACTGTCTAAGCATTTGAAGGTTAAGGGCCTTGCTCAAGAGCCCAACAGTGTCAACCTGGCAGTGCTGAGGCTTAAACCAGCGACCTTTTGATTACTAGTCTGGTACGTTAACCACTAGGCTACAACTGCCCTTCAAAACATTTACATTTTTGGCATTTAGCAGATGCTTTTATCCAAAGCAACTTACAGTTTTGACAGTTTATAATCTAAGCGATTGAGGGTTAAGGGCCTTGCTCAAGGGCCCAACAGTGACAACCTGGCAGTGTTGGGGCTTGGACTGGCAACCATCTGACTACTGGACCAGTACCGTGACCACTAGGCTAAACCCACGCTTGTAATGTCAAACACAGTCATGGACAATTTAGTATCTCCAGTTCACCTCACTTGCATGTCTTTGGACTGTGGGAGGAAACCGAAGCTCCCAGGGGAAACCCATGCAGACATGAGGAGGACATGCAAACCCCACACAGAAAGGACCCGGACCGTCCCACCTGGGGATCGAACCCAGGACCTTCTTGCTGTGAGACGACAGTGCTACCCACTGAACCACTGTGCCGCTCATCGTGTTTTACTAGGGTATTAATGTTGTGATGGACCCAGAGAAAATTTTGGAATTTAGCAGACGCTTTTATCCAAAGTGACTAACAGTACTGTGACACTATACTATCTAAGCATTTGAAGGTTAAGGGCCTTGCTCAAGAGCCCAACAGTGTCAACCTGGCAGTGCTGGGGCTTAAACCAGCGACCTTTTGATTACTAGTCTGGTACCTTAACCACTGAGCTATCACTGCCCCAAACTCTTAATAGTCATATTTAGCAGACTCTTTTATCCAAAGCGACTTGCAGTACTATGACAGTATATAGTCTAAGCAATTGAGGGTTGAGGGCAACCTGGCCAGTACCTTAACCACTAGGCTACAACAGCCTATCGTTGTTCATGTAGCCGCACAGCCCAGCCGGATGGCAGAGCTGAGTTTCGAACCGACGAGTACCGCTGCGCCACCTGAGCAGCCGGGTACGTCATGATTTCCTTTTTTTGTTTCAGGTTCGATTGTAATTTTGTAAGTGTGAATGCTAAGCAAACCAGGATTAAAATGTAACAATGTACTGTTTTCTTGTTTGGTCCGGACCAAGGGCACCGACTCTCAGTGTGATGCTCATGTGCCAGTCACTTTTGGAGTTCTAATCTGAACTATTTATGCATTTAAGTATTGAATGACACAACTATTATACCTTAAAATCATAAATCAAAACTGTTTTACGTCACTATGGAGTCTGACTGCGGGTTAAACCTTTTTTTGCATAATGGTCCAGTACAAAGGTAGAATTCTGCTATTATAATCACTAATGTTGTCAGGAAATAACTCTAATATATGAACTGCTTCTTTATTAATGATTAGCATGGTTTGTTAGTGCTTTTAATGAACGGTCTGTTACTGACTGTACTACACTGTGAATGTTGAACAGTCTATTAACCAGAGTATAAAGACTTGTTGATATGAAACTCGGTGATGTGTTTAATGGGACGCTATAAGCTTTCCGGGTAATTGGTGAACTGTCATCTAATGTAGGTTGGTTATTGGCTATAATAAATTGCCATTTTTTTGCATTTTCCCCCAATTTTCCTCCCAATCTAGTCATGTCCACTTACCTGATTTCATTTCACTTCCTGTCTACTGCTGCTGGCCTCCACTCCTGACTGAGGAGAGCCGTGACCAACACATTCCCCCTTCCAACACGTGTGCCATAGCCGACTGCATCTTTTCAATTGCACGGGCCGATTAATATGGGGCTCAGTCTCGCACACGGAGAGTCACGCACTGATCTCCATTATCCCTCGTCTCTGATGCAGGCACCATAAAAATTGTATCAGTTATAAGGACTCCCTTCCGGCACCCACCCTACGAACGAGTCAATCATTGTACATGTAGGCGCCCAACCTGCTGGGAGCAAAGCTAAGATTCAAACTCACAAGTTTGAATGCCAGCTCTGGTGTGCTAGTGCAGTAGTCCCCAACCACCGGGCCGTGGGTCATTTATTACCAGGCCGCACAGAAAAAATGAATAATTAGAGATCGCTACATCAGCAATGAAAACACTGCTTCCATTTCTAACACACGGGTGTTTATCGTCTCATATCACCCCCAGGTGGAAGCAGCGTCACGAAAAAGCTCCTTCGTGAGCAGTATAGTTACTCTATTTTAAATCCTCCCGCCCCCGCCGGTCCGTGAAATTATATCTTATATGAAACCGGTCCGTGGTGCAAAAAACCTGCTGCACCACCTGAGTGCCCCAACTGCCAAAATTTGCACCCCTTGCCTACAGTTTGGAAAATATTACTGACACTGTTAGTAAGAGATTAAAATACAGCTTTTTGGCATCACATGCCAGTTTGAATGAAATCATTCTAACTTTTGTAGTACTATAGTTATATTTTTGTGCAACCATAACAATGGTCTGGGCAAGCAAAGTGGTGGACCTACTTTTCCAATTTTGATAATGTAGACCAAGTGGGCAGCACGGTGGCTAAGTGGGTAGCACTGTCGCCTCACAGCGAGAAGGTCCTGGGTTCGATCCCCTTTCTGTGCAGAGTTCGCATGTTCTCCCCGTGTATGCGTGGGTTTTCTCCGGGTGCTCCGGTTTCCTCCCACAGTCCAAAGACATGCCGCTAGGCTAATTGGAGACACTGAATTGCCCCATAGGTACCTAGCCGCTGGGATGCACAGACCAGTGCATTGTAGTGCCGGTCCCAAGCCCGGATAAATAGGGAGGGTTGTGTCAGGAAGGGCATCCGGCGTAAAACTGTGCCAAATCACGCCGGCGACCCCGAACGGGAAGAAGCCGGAAATGCTGACCCCGTAACCGAAAAACGGGACACAGGCTGAGGAACAAAAAGAATAAGATAATGTAGACCAAGTCTGGATATACTACAAGTCCGTGCTTCCTAATCCTTCTGTCTGTTCATTTGTAAACGCAGGGCTGAGGGGCACTCAGGATGCTGGAGTCTTATGTCACTCCACTGCTGATGAGCTATGTGAACCGTTACATTAAGAACCTGAAACCTTCGGACCTGCAGCTCTCGCTATGGGGAGGGGATGTGGTGCTCAGCAAGTTGGACCTCAGACTGGATGTTTTGGAGCAGGTGAGACTCTTGTGTTTGTTCTATTATTGATGTTTATGTTTAATCAGTGCACTGGATAACTGACCTATAAGCATTGTTTGATTCATGCTGTTTGTTTTGTGGGTCATTTAAATGTATTTCGAGCAACTTTGGAATGTGACTCACCCTCATCACACTATTAGTGTGCCGGCACTACATCTGTTAAAAAATCAATAGACCACTGAAGTGGTGCGTCATTCTGTAGTTCTCGTTATGCCCATATTTGGAGACCCGGGTCTAAGTCAGATTTCCTATAGGAAAAATGAACGGGGTTTTCAAAAAAATCGGCTCTAACGCATCCTGTACTAAATAAACATGTTCAGAACCCTATACGTTTTATCCAATGTAAATTTTTCTCCTGTACATCACTGGATCCTCTGAATTACGAGGTTGTTAAAGGGTCGTGATACTAATAATGCTACACGAAAGCTAATGCTACTGCGCATTAATTAGACGTCACAGCCCGCTTTTGTTGAGTACAACCAAAGGCGTAACACCCAACCATCCTTGCTTTCTACTTTAATGTATTTAGCTACTAAAAATATGAACTAAAACTTGTGAATATCACTCCACTGTTACACTGGTGAATCGCGCTGCTTCGTGCGGTTATTTAAGAGGCTTATAAAAGAAAAAATAAATAAAAATTTAAGGGGCTTCCAGTCTAGTGAGGTCAATTCAGTGCGCAGTAGCATTAGCTTACATGTAGCTATAGACCACTGAAGTCGTGTCGTCACTTTGTAGTCCACGCCATGTTGTTATGCCCATATTTGGTAACCCGGGTCTGAGAGATTTTGAATGGGAAAAATGAATGGAGATTTCAAAAATTGCCTCTCTCGCATCCTGTAGTCATAAAAAATTTTCCAAAGCTGTTACGTTTTGTTTTATGGAGATTCTTCTGTCTATTATCACCGGATCCTCTGAATTACTGCGCACTGAATTGACGTCACTAGACTGGAAGTAGGGTTGCCAACCATCCCGTAAAATACGGAATAGTTCCTTATTTGGAAACTAAACGTGGTGTTCCGTATTGAACCGATACGGAACGCGCTTTATTCCGTATTTTTATCAATGGGAGAGAAACGCTGCAGATTAGATTAGAGACTTCCACACTGGAAGAAGCTGAACTACAGCAAAATTACCCTAAGAAGAAATCTAGTTTGGTTAACTAAAATTACTTTGTGGAAGAAAATATCAAATTGACAGTGTACACGTGATATGAAATTCTAACAAAATATAATACAAAAAAGTAACATGCCAGCAAAAGATGCCACACAGTTGAGTTTATTTCAAACAGTGCCCACTGTAATACATAAACTAAACAAGACAAAAAAAAACCCAAGTATTTATGAAAGTGTGAGAAAGTCTGGGTTTTTTTTTTTTTTTTTTTTTTAAGTGAAATTTGCAGTAGTTTGCACTATTGAGAAAAAATGTTACATGATGTTCTTCATGCATGTTGTTTTGCCTATATGATATGGTTCTGACTTATTATTATAAAGAGCGAAAATAATATATGTTAAACAGCCTATATTAAACATTTTGATAATGTTCCTATATGATGGTGTAAGACCCGTAATATTTTTTATAGGTGTAAACACCCGCCAAAGCAACCCCCACCCTATGCCTTCCGCCAACCTGCCAGCCCAGGGTGTTTCTTATTTCCAGTTCTGACAGTTGGCAACCCTAACTGAAAGCCTCTTAAATAACCGCACGAAGCAGCGTGATTCACCAGTGTAACAGTGCAGTGATATTCCCAAGTTTTACTTATATTTACGTATATTATATATATATTTTTAGTAGCTAGCTACATTAAAGTAGAAAGCAAGGATGGTTGGGTGTTACCGATACGCCTTTGGTTGCACTCGCCAAACGCGGGGCTGCTCATTCCGTCGATTCGATTGGTGTCGTTCAGTGATGTCTAATTAATGCGCAGTAGCATTGGCTTTCGTGTAGCATTATTAGTATTATGACCCTTTAAAAAGCTCGTAATTTATAGGATCCAGTGATGTACAGGAGAAAAATGTACATAGAACAAAACGTATAGGGTTCTGAACATGTTTATTTAGCACAGGATGCGTTAGAGCCGATTTTTTGAAAACCCCGTTCATTTTTGCCATTGAAAATCGGGCTTAGACCCGGGTCTCCAAATATGGGCATAACGAGAACTACAGAATGATGCACGACTTCAGTGGTCTATAGGCTAATAATATAGAGAAGTTCTCTTGTGATATCAAATCAATTTATTTTAGACTACCTACAGCCTATGTTGGGTCTTTGAGAATGGACAAATATTTGATTTGCACACCTCCAAAGTGAAAAGGTCAGGTGTCTGCGACTATGAATGATTCTGATTCAGTTGTTGATGCAGGTCTTGCTGAAGTCTTACCACCAGTTTACAAACCAGTAAACGAACTACATCAACCAAAACCGGGAGGCACGGTTGCTCAGTGGGTAGCACTGTCGCCTCACAGCAAGAAGGTCCTGGGTTCGATTCCCAGGTGGGGCGGTCCGGGTCCTTTCAGTGTGGAGTTTGCATGTTCTCCCCGTGTCTGCGTGGATTTCTTCCGGGTGCTCCGGTTTCCTCCCACAGTCCAGAGACATGCAAGTGAGGTGAATTGGAGATACTAAATTGTCCATGACTGTGTTTGATATAACCTTGTGTGAACTGATGAATCTTGTGTAACGAGTAACTACCTGTTCTGTCATGAATGTAACCAAAGTGTAAAACATGACGTTACAATACTAATTAACAAACAAACAAACATCAACCAAAATCAGAATGAGTAAGAAGAAAATACCTTCCTTGTCTAGGGGGTCCCAAATTATTTTTTTTAACATGGGGGGTCTAGGAGGAACAAGGTTGGGAACCGCTGTTCTCAACGAACATGGGAACTTTTATACGTTTGTGTTTTTGAAATTATAAACAACAGGACTTGCACAGTAAAGTAGTGTAGTGTGGCCTACACTACTAAATTGTCTGTTTTACCACCGCTTTATCTCGGTCAGGGTCAAATTCACCAGGTACAAGGTAGGAAACACCCTGTACAGGTTGCCAGTCCATCACAGGGCAAATACACTCACACAAACATTCACACACCCACTCATAACTAGGGGCAATTTTGCATCTCTAATTAACCTGACTGCATGTCTTTGGACTGTGGGAGGAAACCGGAGAATTCGGAGGAAACCCACGCGGACATGGGAAGAACATGCACTCATGTAGAAACTCAACGTAGAAAGGACCCGGACCGCTCCACCTGGGAATCGAACCCAGGACCTTCTTGCTGAGGCGATAGAGCTACCCACTAAGCCACTTGTGTTTCCAGTTGTGCTATATTGTCAGGGCCAGTGATAGCTCAGTGGTTAAGGTACTGGACTAGTAAACAGAAGGTTGCCTGTTCAAGCCCCGCCACCACCCAGTTGCCACTGTTGGGTCCCTGAGCAATCCCTTAACCCTCAATTGCTCATCGTGTTCCGCTCATTGTGTAAGTCGCTTTGGATAAAAGCGTCTGCTAAATGCTGAAAATGTAAATGTAAATGTATATTGTCCTGTATTTAATACTATATTTTGGCTTAATAAAAAAAGAAAACATTTAGTCAGTTTGTGTGCTGCCTGGTCTCTGCTCTGGATAGTCAATTACCACAATCTGCTGCTACACCAACACCATAAAGTTTACTATTTATGCTACAAGAAATAAGAGCAGCACCCTTCAAAAAGACCATCATCGAAACTTTACATTTAACATTAGCAAGCATTTTGCTCTGGCATTGGTCAACCTGGCCTAGTGTTCACTAGAATACCAGTGGTACTCCACTAGTGTAGTTATTATGGCTTTTAGTTTCTCAGCATAGCAGCAATTTTAGTCCTTCTGCAGATTTTAATTTTATTTTTTTATTTTTTTATTTATGTGCTTTTTTTATTTAAGGCACTGTGGCTTGTGGTTCTAAACTCTCAAGTACTGCCATGTTAAATATTAATATGATTATATTATGATATGTTAATATTTGTTTTAGATCCACAGAGGCTCATAATAAGTGACTAGTCAAACATAAGGAGGACTGTACACCGATGAGGCGTAACATTATGACCACCTTCCTAATATTCAAGTCAAATTTAGTTATATAGCGCTTTTTACAATGAACATTGTCTCAAAGCAACTTTACAGAATCCAGGACCAACAGACCAGAAACCCCTATTGAGCAAGCCGAGGGCAACTGTGGCATGGAAAAACTCCCTTCAAATTACAGGAAGAAACCTTGAGAAGAACCAGACTCAGCAGGGACCCCCATTCTTCTTGGGTGGCCTGGAGGATAATTTGAATAAATAGGATTTACACAAATCATACATACACAAAATTAAATTGAGCTGAAAGTTCATAAATAATACATTAATAAATAAATAATTAGAGTTCTTAATTATTCAGCCCAGTCTGTGATAAAGTCCGTTATAAGTTCTGGACAATGTTGGTGCAAACATGCCAGGTTACCATCCCATCTAGTAGGAGCAGCATTGTTGGCACAGCAGTCTCGACTTGCAGTCTTTAACCTCACGAGGGTAATCAGGTTTCCGTCAGAACCACCTCGGGGTAAAACAACAGAAGACGTAGTTACAGTGTGAAATGTCAGTTTTACAGAGAGTAGTTTTAAACTCTGGCACCCCTAATGATTACAGCATAACTAAAAGGGAGAGCGAGCGGGTAACAAAGTCATATACCCCCAAGCTCTGTGCCTTTGTCTATATTTTTTTTGTAAAGACTAATCAAAAGCCTGAGTAGACCTTCCTAATATTGTGTTGGTCCCCCTTTTGCTGTCAAAACAGCCCTGCAACTGGGATGCACTCTGTATGTTGACCTTTTTATCAGAACCAGCATTAACTTCTTTATCAATTTGAGCTACAGTAGCTCGTCTGTTGGATCGGACCACGCGGGCCAGCCTTCGCTCCCCACGTGCATCAATGAGCCTTGGCCGCCCATGACCCTGTCGCCGGTTTACCACTGCTCCTTCATCGGACCACTTTTGATAGATACTGACCACTGCAGAGCTGGAACACCCCACAAGAGCTGCAGTTTTGGAGATGCTCTGACCCAGTCGTCTAGCCATCACAATCTGGCCCTTGTCAAACTCACTCAAATCCTTATGCTTGTCCATTTTTCCTGCTTCTAACACATCAACTTTGAGGATAAAATGTTCACTTGCTGCCTAATATATCCCACCTACTAACAGGTGCCGTGATGAAGAGATAATCAGTGTTATTCACTTCACCAGTCAGTGGTCATAATGTTATGCTTATGCTTAGTGGTCATAATTGTAGTTTGTAATTAAAATCAGTATAAAGACAATAGCAATATCCGACCCTGTACTCTATTCTATGATCACTTCCTTATAGAACTTTCTACTCTAACAAATGAAATCATTTGTATGCATATTTGTGTGTGTGTGTGTGTTACAGGAGCTGAAGCTTCCCTTCACCTTCTTAAGTGGCCATATCCATGAGCTGCGAATCCACGTACCATGGACAAAGCTCAGCTCAGAACCAGTGGTGATCACAATCAACACCATGGAGTGCATCCTCAAGCTGAGGGACGGTTCTCAGGTCAGTAGCTCTATCACACATGCAGACACATAAGATACTGCACACACCACCACTGTAATGCCCAATTCCTCTCAAAACTGTGGGGTCACAAACTAAATAACGTGCCAAATGTTTTGCCGCCGTTAAGGCAGCGTATTATTATTGGGATTTTTATTAGTCATTCACAAATAGGATCAACTATTGGATCGCAGTTCCGCTCGAAGGCTTGGCCGGACTGTAGCAAACGGATCACAGCGCTTCAGTCAGCAGCGACATCTCTACCACCAACCAATCAGCAGGAGTTGATCCAGGAGCAGAGGCGGGAGTTAGAGCTCAAGAATCAAAACCGATCGTTCGCTCTGGAACTCACTGCCTTACTGGTTGTGTGCTCACCTGTGTGTAGACTGGCTGATCTGAGTTTGTGTGTGTGTTTCTATGCTGCTGTTCTATTGTCATCTGTTGTATTTATTTATTTTTTTTTATTTTACCCCTTTTTCTCCCACTTTAGCACATCCAAGTTCTGCCCGTCAATCATCCTCTCACTAATGCTGGTCCCCGCTCCTGATTGGGGAGGACGAGGCTGCTCCACGCCCCCTCCGACCCGTGCACAACAATCGAACATCTTATCACCTACACTTGACGAGTGCAGTGCGGTACAGCGCTGTGTACGGAGAGCCACACCCTCTACCGCACTCCTTTCCCTCCGTGCAGGTGCCACCAACCAGCCAGCAGAGGTCGTAATCGCACTAGTCTGACAGAGAGTCCCCATCCGGCTTAGTCCCGCCCCTATCTGAACAACAGGCCGATCGTTGTTCATGTAGCCGCTCAGCCTCAGCCGGTAGGCAGAGCCGAGATTCGATACGATGTATTCGAGATCTCAGCTCTGGTGAACAGCGTGTGTTTTACCGCTGCGCCACCTGAGCGCCTTGTCTGTCATCTGTTGTAAACAGTGTGAGATTGTAAATAGAGCCTGTAAATAGTAAATGTTCTCCTTGCCACCTGTACATAACATCTTTCATGTATTAATACATAAACTGTTCATTCACGTTTCACGAGAATCATCTCATACCCCCGTTTATTTTCACTTCTTAGTAATTTAGCAGCGTCTTTATATAGTTATACAGCTATTTATTTTACACATTTTACCTTTACTATTATTATTACTGTTATTATTATAATACATACCTAACTAATCCCATTCTTACAGTGGGGCCAAAAAGTATTTAGTCAGCCACTGATTGTGCAGGTTCTCCTACTTAGAAAGATGAGAGAGGTCTGTAATTTTCATCATAGCTACACTTCAACTATGAGAGACAAAATGAGAAAGAAAAATTCCAGGAAATCACATTGTAGGATTTTTAAAGAATTTATTTGTAAATTATGGTGGAAAATAAGTATTTGGTCAATAACAAAAGTTCAACTCAATACTTTGTAACATAACCTTTGTTGGCAATGACAATGAGGTCAAACGTTTCCTGTAAGTCTTCACCAGGTTTGCACACACTGTAGCTGGTATTTTGGCCCATTCCTCCATGCAGATCTCCTCTAGAGCAGTGATGTTTTGGGGCTGTCGCTGGGCAACACGGACTTTCAACTCCCTCCACAAATTTTCTATGGGGTTGAGGTCTGGAGACTGGCTAGGCCACTCCAGGACCTTGAAATGCTTTTTACGGAGCCACTCCTTCGTTGCCCGAGCGGTGTGTTTGGGATCATTGTCATGCTGGAAGACCCAGCCACGTTCCATCTTCAATGCTCTCACTGATGGAAGGAGGTTTTGGCTTAAAATCTCACGATACATGGCCCCGTTCATTCTTCCCTTAACACGGATCAGTCGTCCTGTCCCCTTTGCAGAAAAACAGCCCCAAAGCATGATGTTTCCACCCCCATGCTTCACAGTAGGTATGGTGTTCTTGGGTTCTTCTTCTTCCTCCAAACACGACGAGTTGAGTTTTTACCAAAAAGTTCCATTTTGGTTTCATCTGACCACATGATAGTCTCCCAATCCTCTTCTGGATCATCTATATGCTCTCTGGCAAACTTCAGACGGGCCTGGACATGTACTGGCTTAAGCAGGGGGACACGCCTGGCACTGCAGGATTTGAGTCCCTCTCGGCGTAGTGTGTTACTGATGGTAGCCTTTGTTACTTTGGTCCCAGCTCTCTGCAGGTCATTCATCAGGTCCCTCCGTGTAGTTCTGGGATTTTTGCTCACCGTTCTCATGATCATTTTGACCCCACGGGATGAGATCTTGACCCCAAGGGAGATTATCAATGGTCTTGTATGTCTTCCATTTTCTTACAATTGTTCCCACAGTTGATTTATTCACACCAACCTGCTTGCCTATTGTAGATTCACTCTTCCCAGCCTGGTGCAGGTCTACAGTTTTGTTCCTGGTGTCCTTCGACAGCTCTTTGGTCTTGGCCATGGTTGAGTTTGGAGTCTGACTGTTTGAGGCTGTGGACAGGTGTCTTTTATACAGATAACGAGGTCAAACAGGTGCCATTACTACAGGTAACGAGTGGAGGACAGAAGAGCTTCTCAAAGAAGAAGTTACAGGTCTGTGAGAGCCAGAAATCTTGCTTGTTTGTGGGTGAACAAATACTTATTTTCCACCATAATTTACAAATAAATTCTTTAAAAATCCTACAATGTGATTTCCTGGATTTTTTTCTTCTCATTTTGTCTCTCATAGTTGAAGTGTACCTATGATGAAAATTACAGACCTCTCTAATCTTTCTAAGTAGGAGAACTTGCACAATCAGTGGCTGACAATACTTTTTGACCCCACTGTATTTACAGTGTATCACAAAAGTGAGTACACCCCTCACATTTCTGCAAATATTTTATTATATCTTTTCATGGGACAACACTATAGACATGAAACTTGGATATAACTTAGAGTAGTCAGTGTACAGCTTGTATAGCAGTGTAGATTTACTGTCTTCTGAAAATAACTCAACACACAGCCATTAATGTCTAAATAGCTGGCAACATAAGTGAGTACACCCCACAGTGAACATGTCCAAATTGTGCCCAAATGTGTCGTTGTCCCTCCCTGGTGTCATGTGTCAAGGTCCCAGGTGTAAATAGGAAGCAGGGCTGTTAAATTTGGTGTTTTGGGTACAATTCTCTCATACTGGCCACTGGATATTCAACATGGCACCTCATGGCAAAGAACTCTCTGAGGATGTGAGAAATAGAATTGTTGCTCTCCACAAAGATGGCCTGGGCTATAAGAAGATTGCTAACACCCTGAAACTGAGCTACAGCATGGTGGCCAAGGTCATACAGCGGTTTTCCAGGACAGGTTCCACTCGGAACAGGCTTCGCCAGGGTCGACCAAAGAAGTTGAGTCCACGTGTTCGGCGTCATATCCAGAGGTTGGCTTTAAAAAATAGACACATGAGTGCTGCCAGCATTGCTGCAGAGGTTGAAGACGTGGGAGGTCAGCCTGTCAGTGCTCAGACCATACGCCGCACACTGCATCAACTCGGTCTGCATGGTCGTCATCCCAGAAGGAAGCTGACGCACAAGAAAGCCCGCAAACAGTTTGCTGAAGACAAGCAGTCCAAGAACATGGATTACTGGAATGCCCTGTGGTCTGACGAGACCAAGATATACTTGTTTGGCTCAGATGGTGTCCAGCATGTGTGGCGGCGCCCTGGTGAGAAGTACCAAGACAACTGTATCTTGCCTACAGTCAAGCATGGTGGTGGTAGCATCATGGTCTTGGGCTGCATGAGTGTTGCTGGCACTGGGGAGCTGCAGTTCATTGAGGGAAACATGAATTCCAACATGTACTGTGACATTCTGAAACAGAGCATGATCCCCTCCCTTCGAAAACTGGGCCTCATGGCAGTTTTCCAACAGGATAACGACCTCAAACACAACCTCCAAGATGACAACTGCCTTGCTGAGGAAGCTGAAGGTAAAGGTGATGGACTAAACCCAATTGAGCACCTGTGGCGCATCCTCATGTGGAAGGTGGAGGAGTTCAAGGTGTCTAACATCCACCAGCTCCATGATGTCATCATGGAGGAGTGGAAGAGGATTCCAGTAGCAACCTGTGCAGCTCTGGTGAATTCCATGCCCAGGAGGGTTAAGGCAGTGCTGGATAATAATGGTGGTCACACAAAATATTGACACTTTGGGCACAATTTGGACATGTTCACTGTGGGGTGTACTCACTTATGTTGCCAGCTATTTAGACATTAATGGCTGTGTGTTGAGTTATTTTCAGAAGACAGTAAATCTACACTGCTATACAAGTTGTACACTGACTACTCTAAGTTATATCCAAGTTTTATTTCTATAGTGTTGTCCCATGAAAAGATATAATAAAATATTTGCAGAAATGTGAGGGGTGTACTCACTTTTGTGATACACTGTATATGCTCATCATTATATTTAATATTATGTATATAGTACTATGTTGTGTCCCTCTGCTTGGGTCAGTTTGACTGGACACGAAGATGCAGCATCATGTTGAGCTATCAACCTGTGCCTTGTACCTTTTTGCACTGTCTAGCTAGTCTGAATACATCAGACAATGAATGTAGAGTGTAAATGACCCTGTAAAATTGACCCTGGTGTGCCACTCAGGTGGCGCAGCGGTAAAAACACACGCTGGAACACCGGTGCTGGGATCTCGAATACATCGTATCGAGTCTGAGCTCTGCCTGCTGGCTGGGCTGAGCAGCTACATGAACAACGATTGGCCTGTTGTTTAAATAGGGGTGGGATATTAAGCCGGTTAGGGACTCTCTCTCATAACTAGTGCAACTACGACCTCTGCTGGCTGATTGATGGCACCTGCACAGAGACGGGAAAAGAGTGCTGTCAGGGTGCGTCTCTCCGTACACAGGGCTGATCCGCATTGCACTCGTCAAAGTGTAGGTGACAAGATGCATACGGCTGCTGCCCACGTGTCGGAGGGGGCGTGGGTTAGCTTCCTTCTCCTCAATCAGAGCAGGGATAGGCATTAGTGGAGAGGAAGCATGATGTAATCAGGCAATTGGATGCGCTCAAAGGGGAAAAGGGGGAGAAAATGCATAAAAAAAATATATATATATAAAAAAAATTTCCCAGGTGTGTTACCACCTGGTGGTTTAGTGGCTATGATTCGGCACCCTCACTGCGGGACAGTGGTGGTCTAGTGGATAGAGCTTTGAGCTATCAATTAAAAGGTTGAGAGTTTGAATCCCAGCTTTGCTATGCAGCCACTGTTGGGTCCTTGAGCAAGACCCTTAACCCTCTTGGCTCCAGGGGCACCGTACAATTGCTGACCCTGATGTACAAGTGCTCTGGTTTTAATGTTATGGCTGATCAGTGTGTATATATATATATATATATATATATATATATATATATATATATATATATATATATATATATACAGTGTATCACAAAAGTGAGTACACCCCTCACATTTCTGCAGATATTTAAGTATATCTTTTCATGGGACAACACTGACAAAATGACACTTTGACACAATGAAAAGTAGTCTGTGTGCAGCTTATATAACAGTGTAAATTTATTCTTCCCTTAAAATAACTCAATATACAGCCATTAATGTCTAAACCACCGGCAACAAAAGTGAGTACACCCCTTAGTGAAAGTTCCTGAAGTGTCAATATTTTGTGTGGCCACCATTATTTCACAGAACTGCCTTAACTCTCCTGGGCATGGAGTTTACCAGAGCTTGACAGGTTGCCACTGAAATGCTTTTCCACTCCTCCATGACGACATCACGGAGCTGGTGGATATTCGAGACTTTGCGCTCCTCCACCTTCCGCTTGAGGATGCCCCAAAGATGTTCTCTTGGGTTTAGGTCTGGAGACATGCTTGGCCAGTCCATCACCTTTACCCTCAGCCTCTTCAATAAAGCAGTGGTCGTCTTAGAGGTGTGTTTGGGGTCATTATCATGCTGGAACACTGCCCTGCGACCCAGTTTCCGGAGGGAGGGGATCATGCTCTGCTTCAGTATTTCACAGTACATATTGGAGTTAATGTGTCCCTCAATGAAATGTAACTCCCCAACACCTGCTGCACTCATGCAGCCCCAGACCATGGCATTCCCACCACCATGCTTGACTGTAGGCATGACACACTTATCTTTGTACTCCTCACCTGATTGCCGCCACACATGCTTGAGACCATCTGAACCAAACAAATTAATCTTGGTCTCATCAGACCATAGGACATGGTTCCAGTAATCCATGTCCTTTGTTGACATGTCTTCAGCAAACTGTTTGCGGGCTTTCTTGTGTAGAGACTTCAGAAGAGGCTTCCTTCTGGGGTGACAGCCATGCAGACCAATTTGATGTAGTGTGCGGCGTATGGTCTGAGCACTGACAGGCTGACCCCCCACCTTTTCAATCTCTGCAGCAATGCTGACAGCACTCCTGCGCCTAGCTTTCAAAGACAGCAGTTGGATGTTACGCTGAACACGTGCACTCAGCTTCTTTGGACGACCAACGCGAGGTCTGTTCTGAGTGGACCCTGCTCTTTTAAAACGCTGGATGATCTTGGCCACTGTGCTGCAGCTCAGTTTCAGGGTGTTGGCAATCTTCTTGTAGCCTTGGCCATCTTCATGTAGCGCAGCAATTCGTCTTTTAAGATCCTCAGAGAGTTCTTTGCCATGAGGTGCCATGTTGGAACTTTCAGTGACCAGTATGAGAGAGTGTGAGAGCTGTACTACTAAATTGAACACACCTGCTCCCTATGCACACCTGAGACCTAGTAACACTAACAAATCACATGACATTTTGGAGGGAAAATGACAAGCAGTGCTCAATTTGGACATTTAGGGGTGTAGTCTCTTAGGGGTGTACTCACTTTTGTTGCCGGTGGTTTAGACATTAATGGCTGTATATTGAGTTATTTTGAGGGAAGAATAAATTTACACTGTTATATAAGCTGCACACAGACTACTTTTCATTGTGTCAAAGTGTCATTTTGTCAGTGTTGTCCCATGAAAAGATATACTTAAATATCTGCAGAAATGTGAGGGGTGTACTCACTTTTGTGATACACTGTATATATATACAGGGGTTGGACAATGAAACTGAAACACCTGGTTTTAGACCACAATAATTTATTAGTATGGTGTAGGGCCTCCTTTTGCGGCCAATACAGCGTCAATTCGTCTTGGAAATGACATATACAAGTCCTGCACAGTGGTCAGAGGGATTTTAAGCCATTCTTCTTGCAGGATAGTAGCCAGGTCACTACGTGATGCTGGTGGAGGAAAACGTTTCCTGACTCGCTTCTCCAAAACACCCCAAAGTGGCTCAATAATATTTAGATCTGGTGACTGTGCAGGCCATGGGAGATGTTCAACTTCACTTTCATGTTCATCAAACCAATCTTTCACCAGTCTTGCTGTGATATGGCAGCCCAAACCATCACTGATCCACCCCCATGCTTCACTCTGGGCATGCAACAGTCTCCCGGATGTGGGGAAAACAGTAAAGGTGGACTCATCAGAGAACAATACATGTTTCACATTGTCCACAGCCCAAGATTTGCGCTCCTTGCACCATTGAAACCGACGTTTGGCATTGGCACGAGTGACCAAAGGTTTGGCTATAGCAGCCCGGCCGTGTATATTGACCCTGTGGAGCTCCCGACGGACAGTTCTGGTGGAAACAGGAGAGTTGAGGTGCACATTTAATTCTGCCGTGATTTGGGCAGCCGTGGTTTTATGTTTTTTGGATACAATCCGGGTTAGCACCCGAACATCCCTTTCAGACAGCTTCCTCTTGCGTCCACAGTTAATCCTGTTGGATGTGGTTTGTCCTTCTTGGTGGTATGCTGACATTACCCTGGATACCGTGGCTCTTGATACATCACAAAGACTTGCTGTCTTGGTCACAGATGCGCCAGCAAGACGTGCACCAACAATTTGTCCTCTTTTGAACTCTGGTATGTCACCCATAATGTTGTGTGCATTGCAATATTTTGAGCAAAACTGTGCTCTTACCCTGCTAATTGAACCTTCACACTCTGCTCTTACTGGTGCAATGTGCAATTAATGAAGATTGGCCACCAGACTGGTCCAATTTAGCCATGAAACCTCCCACACTAAAATGAAAGGTGTTTCAGTTTCATTGTCCAACCCCTGTATATATACTGTACACTGATCAGCCATAACATTAAAACCACCTCCTTGTTTCTACACTCACAGTCCATTTTATCAGCTCCACTTACCATATAGAAGCACTTAGAAGTTCTACAATTACTGACTGTAGTCCATCTGTTTCTCTACATACCTTTTTAGCCCCCTTTCACTGCTGTTCTTCACTGGTCAGGACCACCACAGAGCAGGTATTATTTAGGTGGTGGATCATTCTCAGCACTGCAGTGACAATGACATGGTGGTGGTGTGTTAGTGTGTGTTGTGCCGGTATGAGTGGATCAGACACAGCAGCGCTCCTGGAGTTTTTAAATGCCGTGTCCACTCACTGTCCACTCTATTAGACACTCCTACCTAGTTGGTCCACCTTGTAGATGTAAAGTCAGAGATTATCGCTCATCTATTGCTGCTTGTTTGAGTTGGTCATCTTCTAGACCTTCATCAGTGGTCACAGGACGCTGCCCATGGGGCGCTGTTGGCTGGATGTTTTTGGTTGGTGGACTATTCTCAGTCCAGCATGGACAGTGAGGTGTTTAAAAGCTCCAGCAGCGCTGCTGTGTCTGATCCACTCATACCAGCACAACACACACTAACACACCACCACCATGTCAGTGTCACTGCAGTGCTGAGAATTATCCACCACCTAAATAATACCTGCTCTGTGGTGGTCCTGGGAGAGTCCTGACCATTGAAGAACAGCATGAGAGGGGGCTACCAAAGCATGCAGAGAAACAGATGGACTACAGTCAGTAATTGTAGAAGTACAAAGTGCAGAAGTGCAGTGTAAAAACATGGAGGTGGTTTTAATGTTATGGCTGATCGGTGTATTTTGTGAGGCCATTTTTATTGGAATAACAGCTTTGAACCAGTGACTGGAGAAAACGTTCCTACCCTTCTCATTGCCTTCCCCTCTTTCTACCCCAAGATAGCATGACCTGTGCATTTCTCAGCAGTTGTTTGGAAGAACGACTTTACTCCTTCTTATATCCACTGTGGGGTGACCAACATTCCAGCACTATGCACACACACACACACACACTCTATAGTTCTTTGACCTGGATTTATTTATAGTTTATTTATAAATAGAGTTTAGACTGGGTGATAAAATCATCTCATATAGCTTAATTTTTTTATCTGATGTATGAAATGCTCTGTGTGCTCCGTGTTCGTAGGACGAGAACGAGAGCAGTACGTCCAGTTGGAGTGCCTCTGAAAAAAATGTGCCTAAATCTCGACGAGTGCAGCAGAGCTCCCCTGACCCTGATCTACCCCCAGGTGAGTGATCACCTCAAGGCCATGGGTCAGCCAGTATAGTGTCAGTGTTGCGTCCTTTCAGACACTAATCTCTCTCTTGCACTTATTCTCTCTTTCTCCTGTTATATTTGAACCCTAAACAAATGTTACTATTTTGTTATTATCCTAAGTATTACGCACCACCACCCTGACAATTCCCTGTGCAGTGTGTTAACATTTTCAAACTGTATTACTGGGAAAGCAAATAAGCAAATTGGATTTTTTACTATAGCCCCTTTAACACTAGGTCAGTGGTAGCTAAGCGGTTATGGTTCTGGGCTAGTAATCAGAAGGTTTCTAGTTCAAGCCTCACCACGGCAAAGTAGCCATTGATGTGCCCCTGAGCAAGGCCCTTAACCCTCAATTGCTTAGAGCAGGGGTGCCCAATACGTCGATCGCGATCGACCAGTCAGTCGCACAGAGCATGCTGGTAGATCGCGCCTCATTCAAACAGGTTGTTACCATAGCTACGCCTACGCCCAAATCAGAAAAAGTTGTTACGTTATGGAAAATGCAAATAAAATAAAAATGCAGTGTTCCCTACATGTACTTTGACTTTTATTTCATTGCAGACAGTTTGAACCTGAGATATTTTATGTTTTATCTGCTCAACTTCATTTCATTTGTTAATATACCTCCATTCCTGCATTTCAGGCCTGCAACACATTCCAAAAAAGTTCGGACAGGGGCAATTTAGGGCTAGTAATGAGGTGAAATAAATCAATAATGATGTGATTTTAAACAGGTGATTGTAATCATAGTCATTACAGGTATTATTTAGGTGGTGCATCATTCTCAGCACTGCAGTGACAATGACATGGTGGTGGTGTGTTAGTGTGTGTTTTGCTGGTATAAGTGGATCAGACACAGATGGAGTTTTTAAACACCTGATGGAGTTTTTAAACACCTCACTGTCCATGCTGGACTGAGAATAGTCCACCAACCAAAAATACCCATCCAACAGCGCCCTGTGGGCAGTGTCCTGTGACCACTGATGAAGGTCTAGAAGATGACCAACTCAAACAGCAGCAATAGATGAGTGATCATCTCTGACTTTACATCTACAAGGTGGACCAACTAGGTAGGAGTGTCTAAGTGAGTGGACAGTGAGTGGACAAGGTATTTAAAAACTCCAGCAGCATTGCTGTGTCTAATCCACTTATACCAGCACAACACACTGCAGTGCTGAGTAGGGATGCATCAATACCATTTTTTCCCAACCGAGTACAAGTACATGTATTTTTGTACTTGCCGATACCGATACCAATACCTATTTAGAATGATGGAGTTAATGAGTTGGAGGTTAATAAATATTTTTGCGATGTTGGTGTTTTGTTGTTATGTTTTGTAGAGAACGATCAGGTCAGAAATACTGTAAAACGTGTGTGTGTGCCGGTGTATTCTGATATAAACTATATTATCCCCCTGTCCCACCTGTTTACACTCCTCTCCTGCGTTTCCCCTCACACCGTATCCTGCGTTCTCATTGGCTGTTCGACATAGCACACATTCCCAGTCGCACATCTCAGATCAGATATCTGACATGCTAGAAAACTCGATTCGGTCGCCGAGCGCTCAGCGAGCCGGTCGGATGGAGTTATTGAGTAGTTCACACTTAGCGATTGAGAGCCGACTTTTGATCGCCGAGCGAACGCCGAGTTGCTCCCGAGCCGGCAAGTCTAGCGCCGACCAGTCGCAGAGCGAAAATCAGGGCAAAAATCGTGTAGTGTGAACCAGGCATAACGCAGCAACGTGCACTAGGCACACGGTATCGGATGTTTAGTATCGGAGCCTCGTTTGCGAGTACGAGTACAAGTTAATGAGCGCGGTATCGGGCAAATACCCGATACTAGTATCGGTACTCGTGCATCTCTAGTGCTGAGAATGATCCACCACCTAAATAATATCTGCTCTGTGGTGCTCCTGTGGGGGTCCTGAACATTAAAGAACAGGGTGAAAGGAGGTTAAAAAGGTATGCAGAGAAACAGATGGACTACAGTCAGAAATTGTAGAACTACAAAGTGCTTCTATATGGTAAGTAGAGCTGATAAAATGGACAGTGAGTGTAGAAACAAGGAGGTGGTTTTAATGGCTGATCAGTGTGTATGTATATACAGTGTATCACAAAAGTGAGTACACCCCTCACATTTCTGCAGATATTTAAGTATATCTTTTCATGGGACAACACTGACAAAATGACACTTTGACACAATGAAAAGTAGTCTGTGTGCAGCTTATATAACAGTGTAAATTTATTCTTCCCTCAAAATAACTCAATATACAGCCATTAATGTCTAAACCACCGGCAACAAAAGTGAGTACACCCCTAAGAGACTACACCCCTAAATGTCCAAATTGAGCACTGCTTGTAATTTTCCCTCCAAAATGTCATGTGATTTGTTAGTGTTACTAGGTCTCAGGTGTGCATAGGGAGCAGGTGTGTTCAATTTAGTAGTACAGCTCTCACACTCTCTCATACTGGTCACTGAAAGTTCCAACATGGCACCTCATGGCAAAGAACTCTCTGAGGATCTTAAAAGACGAATTGTTGCACTACATGAAGATGGCCAAGGCTACAAGAAGATTGCCAACACCCTGAAACTAAGCTGCAGCACAGTGGCCAAGATCATCCAGCGTTTTAAAAGAGCAGGGTCCACTCAGAACAGACCTCGCGTTGGTCGTCCAAAGAAGCTGAGTGCACGTGCTCAGCGTCACATCCAACTGCTGTCTTTGAAAGATAGGCGCAGGAGTGCTGTCAGCATTGCTGCAGAGATTGAAAAGGTGGGGGGTCAGCCTGTCAGTGCTCAGACCATACGCCGCACACTACATCAAATTGGTCTGCATGGCTGTCACCCCAGAAGGAAGCCTCTTCTGAAGTCTCTACACAAGAAAGCCCGCAAACAGTTTGCTGAAGACATGTCAACAAAGGACATGGATTACTGGAACCATGTCCTATGGTCTGATGAGACCAAGATTAATTTGTTTGGTTCAGATGGTCTCAAGCATGTGTGGCAGCAATCAGGTGAGGAGTACAAAGATAAGTGTGTCATGCCTACAGTCAAGCATGGTGGTGGGAATGCCATGGTCTGGGGCTGCATGAGTGCAGCAGGTGTTGGGGAGTTACATTTCATTGAGAGACACATGAACTCCAATATGTACTGTGAAATACTGAAGCAGAGCATGATCCCCTCCCTCCGGAAACTGTGTCGCAGGTCAGTGTTCCAGCATGATAATGACCCCAAACACACCTCTAAGACGACCACTGCTTTATTGAAGAGGCTGAGGGTAAAGGTGATGGACTGGCCAAGCATGTCTCCAGACCTAAACCCATATATATACAGTGTATCACAAAAGTGAGTACACCCCTCACATTTCTGCAGATATTTAAGTATATCTTTTCATGGGACAACACTGACAAAATGACACTTTGACACAATGAAAAGTAGTCTGTGTGCAGCTTATATAACAGTGTAAATTTATTCTTCCCTCAAAATAACTCAATATACAGCCATTAATGTCTAAACCACCGGCAACAAAAGTGAGTACACCCCTAAGAGACTACACCCCTAAATGTCCAAATTGAGCACTGCTTGTCATTTTCCCTCCAAAATGTCATGTGATTTGTTAGTGTTACTAGGTCTCAGGTGTGCATAGGGAGCAGGTGTGTTCAATTTAGTAGTACAGCGCTCACACTCTCTCATACTGGTCACTGAAAGTTCCAACATGGCACCTCATGGCAAAGAACTCTCTGAGGATCTTAAAAGACGAATTGTTGCGCTACATGAAGATAGCCAAGGCTACAAGAAGATTGCCAACACCCTGAAACTGAGCTGCAGCACAGTGGCCAAGATCATCCAGCGTTTTAAAAGAGCAGGGTCCACTCAGAACAGACCTCGCGTTGGTCGTCCAAAGAAGCTGAGTGCACGTGCTCAGCATCACATCCAACTGCTGTCTTTGAAAGATAGGCGCAGGAGTGCTGTCAGCATTGCTGCAGAGATTGAAAAGGTGGGGGGTCAGCCTGTCAGTGCTCAGACCATACGCCGCACACTACATTAAATTGGTCTGCATGGCTGTCACCCCAGAACGAAGCCTCTTCTGAAGTCTCTACACAAGAAAGCCCGCAAACAGTTTGCTGAAGACATGTCAACAAAGGACATGGATTACTGGAACCATGTCCTATGGTCTGATGAGACCAAGATTAATTTGTTTGGTTCAGATGGTCTCAAGCATGTGTGGCGGCAATCAGGTGAGGAGTACAAAGATAAGTGTGTCATGCCTACAGTCAAGCATGGTGGTGGGAATGCCATGGTCTGGGGCTGCATGAGTGCAGCAGGTGTTGGGGAGTTACATTTCATTGAAGGACACATGAACTCCAATATGTACTGTGAAATACTGAGCAGAGCATGATCCCCTCCCTCCGGAAACTGGGTCGCAGGGCAGTGTTCCAGCATGATAATGACCCCAAACACACCTCTAAGATGACCACTGCTTTACTGAAGAGGCTGAGGGTAAAGGTGATGGACTGGCCAAGCATGTCTCCAGACCTAAACCCAATAGAACATCTTTGGGGCATCCTCAAGCGGAAGGTGGAGGAGCGCAAAGTCTCGAATATCCGCCAGCTCCGTGATGTCGTCATGGAGGAGTGGAAAAGCATTCCAGTGGCAACCTGTGAAGCTCTGGTAAACTCCATGCCCAGGAGAGTTAAGGCAGTTCTGGGAAATAATGGTGGCCACACAAAATATTGACACTTCAGGAACTTTCACTAAGGGGTGTACTCACTTTTGTTGCCAGTGGTTTAGACATTAATGGCTGTATATTGAGTTATTTTGAGGGAAGAATAAATTTACACTGTTATATAAGCTGCACACAGACTACTTTTCATTGTGTCAAAGTATCATTTTGTCAGTGTTGTCCCATGAAAAGATATACTTAAATATCTGCAGAAATGTGAGGGGTGTACTCACTTTTGTGATACACTGTATATATACAGTGTATCACAAAAGTGAGTACACCCCTCACATTTCTGCAGATATTTAAGTATATCTTTTCATGGGACAACACTGACAAAATGACACTTTGACACAATGAAAAGTAGTCTGTGTGCAGCTTATATAACAGTGTAAATTTATTCTTCCCTCAAAATAACTCAATATGCAGCCATTAATGTCTAAACCACCGGCAACAAAAGTGAGTACACCCCTTAGTGAAAGTTCCTGAAGTGTCAATATTTTGTGTGGCCACCATTATTTCTTAGAACTGCCTTAACTCTCCTGGGCATGGAGTTTACCAGAGCTTCACAGGTTGCCACTGGAATGCTTTTCCACTCCTCCATGACGACATCACGGAGCTGGCGGATATTCAAGACTTTGCGCTCCTCCACCTTCCGCTTGAGGATGCCCCAAAGATGTTCTATTGGGTTTAGGTCTGGAGACATGCTTGGCCAGTCCATCACCTTTACCCTCAGCCTCTTCAATAAAGCAGTGGTCGTCTTAGAGGTGTGTTTGGGGTCATTATCATGCTGGAACACTGCCCTGCGACCCAGTTTCCGGAGGGAGGGGATCATTCTCTGCTTCAGTATTTCACAGTACATATTGGAGTTCATGTGTCCCTCAATGAAATGTAACTCCCCAACACCTGCTGCACTCATGCAGCCCCAGACCATGGCATTCCCACCACCATGCTTGACTGTAGGCATGACACACTTATCTTTGTACTCCTCACCTGATTGCTGCCACACATGCTTGAGACCATCTGAACCAAACAAATGAATCTTGGTCTCATCAGACCATAGGACATGGTTCCAGTAATCCATGTCCTTTGTTGACATGTCTTCAGCAAACTGTTTGTGGGCTTTCTTGTGTAGAGACTTCAGAAGAGGCTTCCTTCTGGGGTGACAGCCATGCAGACCAATTTGATGTAGTGTGCGGCGTATGGTCTGAGCACTGACAGGCTGACCCCCCACCTTTTCAATCTCTGCAGCAATGCTGACAGCACTCCTGCGCCTATCTTTCAAAGACAGCAGTTGGATGTGACGCTGAGCACGTGCACTCAGCTTCTTTGGACGACAAACGCGAGGTCTGTTCTGAGTGGACCCTGCTCTTTTAAAACGCTGAATGATCTTGGCCACTGTGCTGCAGCTCAGTTTCAGGGTGTTGGCATCTTCTTGTAGCCTTGGCCATCTTCATGTAGCGCAACAATTCGTCTTTTAAGATCCTCAGAGAGTTCTTTGCCATGAGGTGCCATGTTGGAACTTTCAGTGACCAGTATGAGAGAGTGTGAGAGCTGTACTACTAAATTGAACACACCTGCTCCCTATGCACACCTGAGACCTAGTAACACTAACAAATCACATGACATTTTGGAGGGAAAATGACAAGCAGTGCTCAATTTGGACATTTAGGGGTGTAGTCTCTTAGGGGTGTACTCACTTTTGTTGCCGGTGGTTTAGACATTAATGGCTGTATTTTGAGTTATTTTGAGGGAAGAATAAATTTACACTGTTATATAAGCTGCACACAGACTACTTTTCATTGTGTCAAAGTGTCATTTTGTCAGTGTTGTCCCATGAAAAGATATACTTAAATATCTGCAGAAATGTGAGAGGTGTACTCACTTTTGTGATACACTGTATATGTATATATATATATATATACTGTATATATACTGTATATATATATATACTGTATATATATATATATATATATATATAGTATATATATATTAGGGCTGTCAAACGATTAAATGTTTTAATCGCGATTAATCTCAGAATGTCATATAGTTAATCGCGATTAATCGCATAAAAAAAAAAATCGTTGTAAATGTTATAGAAAACAAGGTTTTTTAAGTGAAATGTTACAATTAAAATGGTGAACACAATTTATGCTAAATGTACTTATGTTAAAAACTGCTGGGACAAGAGAAAACTGTAAGGGAGTTTTATTCACTCACATACTAGGCAGTAATACTATCCAGCAGAGACCCTCGACTTCGTATATACAGTGTATCACAAAAGTGAGTACACCCCTCACATTTCTGCAAATATTTCATTATATCTTTTCATGGGACAACACTATAGACATGAAACTTGGATATAACTTAGAGTAGTCAGTGTACAGCTTGTATAGCAGTGTAGATTTACTGTCTTCTGAAAATAACTCAACACACAGCCATTAATGTCTAAATAGCTGGCAACATAAGTGAGTACACCCCACAGTGAACATGTCCAAATTGTGCCCAAATGTGTCGTTGTCCCTCCCTGGTGTCATGTGTCAAGGTCCCAGGTGTAAATGGGGAGCAGGGCTGTTAAATTTGGTGTTTTGGGTACAATTCTTTCATACTGGCCACTGGATATTCAACATGGCACCTCATGGCAAAGAACCCTCTGAGGATGTGAGAAATAGAATTGTTGCTCTCCACAAAGATGGCCTGGGCTATAAGAAGATTGCTAACACCCTGAAACTGAGCTACAGCATGGTGGCCAAGGTCATACAGCGGTTTTCCAGGACAGGTTCCACTCGGAACAGGCTTCGCCAGGGTCGACCAAAGAAGTTGAGTCCACGTGTTCGGCGTCATATCCAGAGGTTGGCTTTAAAAAATAGACACATGAGTGCTGCCAGCATTGCTGCAGAGGTTGAAGACGTGGGAGGCCAGCCTGTCAGTGCTCAGACCATACACCGCACACTGCATCAACTCGGTCTGCATGGTCGTCATCCCAGAAGGAAGCTGACGCACAAGAAAGCCCGCAAACAGTTTGCTGAAAACAAGCAGTCCAAGAACATGGATTACTGGAATGCCCTGTGGTCTGACGAGACCAAGATAAACTTGTTTGGCTCAGATGGTGTCCAGCATGTGTGGCGGCGCCCTGGTGAGAAGTACCAAGACAACTGTATCTTGCCTACAGTCAAGCATGGTGGTGGTAGCATCATGGTCTTGGGCTGCATGAGTGTTGCTGGCACTGGGGAGCTGCAGTTCATTGAGGGAAACATGAATTTCAACATGTACTGTGACATTCTGAAACAGAGCATGATCCCCTCCCTTCGAAAACTGGGCCTCATGGCAGTTTTCCAACACGATAACGACCCCAAACACAACCTCCAAGATGACAACTGCCTTGCTGAGGAAGCTGAAGGTAAAGGTGATGGACTAAACCCAATTGAGCACCTGTGGCGCATCCTCAAGTGGAAGGTGGAGGAGTTCACAGTGTCTAACATCCACCAGCTCCGTGATGTCATCATGGAGGAGTGGAAGAGGATTCCAGTAGCAACCTGTGCAGCTCTGGTGAACTCCATGCCCAGGAGGGTTAAGGCAGTGCTGGATAATAATGGTGGTCACACAAAATATTGACACTTTGGGCACAATTTGGACATGTTCACTGTGGGGTGTACTCACTTATGTTGCCAGCCATTTAGACATTAATGGCTGTGTGTTGAGTTATTTTCAGAAGACAGTAAATCTACACTGCTATACAAGTTGTACACTGACTACTCTAAGTTATATCCAAGTTTCATGTCTATAGTGTTGTCCCATGAAAAGATATAATGAAATATTTGCAGAAATGTGAGGGGTGTACTCACTTTTGTGATACACTGTATGTCAGATTGTAGGTTAAAATTTCACCATCAGCAAACATTGTAGATCAGCGGTGCTTTAGGTGGGATAAGGCGTAGTTATTGTAACAGACTTTTCCGTGGTTGTATCGTGACAATGGTTTGATGGACGTTTCTACACGAAGTGAGTGTGTTTTGACCCTTTGGGGCTTCCATAGTTCATGGAATAGCACGCTTGGCTAACGACTCTAGCTGTCCGCTATTCGGTACCGTAACAGAAAAAGTAATAAAAGTGTTCTGCTCCCGACAACTTGTGAATATACCGTGTATTTATTTCTTTATTAAGCAAGTGCTACGATGCTACGATGCTCGGTTACATTTGAGAAACGCTGTCTTAATGAGAGATGCCGTGCACGGTCAAGTCTCAACATGAACTACGGATGACTCGCAGAGCCAAATAGAATTTGCGCTAACGGCACTATCTTTAATCGCGTTAAACTGAGATTGCGTTAATGCGTTATTATCGCGTTAACTTCGACAGCCCTAATATATATACAGTATATATATATATATATATATATATATATATATATATATATATATATATGTAACTGTTTATGTGATTTGTATTTGTAACTATGCTATAAAATGATTGGTGTTTAGCTGCCACACCGGCTAGTTGTTAAACTTTGTACAACAACTCACGGTCTGCGTTGCATCACCCAGGTATCGTATTATCATTAAGCTATAAAAACAGAAGAGGGTTTATGTGTGTGTGTGATAATGGACATCACATTACTATATAGTTAGGAAGTCCACTGAACGTTGAATTACATGTACATTTTAAATGTGGAAATCATTTTGACTTTGTATTGTATATACTACGCTTATTTATTTATTTATTATGGTTCTTGGAGTCATTTCCATCATTTGTGTTCAAATGACTCGATTGCCAAGCTGTATCTCCCCTTTATCATTTTTATACTCATAAACATTACTGAATGTTAGTTAAGCAAAGTGGCACTATAACTGACAGCTCTTCATGATGACAACCATGATTAAATGAATGGACCAATAATGAATAAATAAACCTAACATAAACAAGGCAAATAATGTTTAAGCTACTGTAGCTCAGATTGCTGAAGAAGTTAATGCTGGTTCTGATAGAAAGGCCTTAGAATACACAGTGTATCGCAGTTTGTTGCATATGGGACTGCATAGCTGCAGACCAGTCAGGGTGCCCATGCCGACCCCTGTCCACCACCGACATACAGTATATATAAACTCCACATTCAATATGTGCGTCTTTTTGACTGTTTAGTGGATGTCAGTGGGGAAATCAATTGTTTACGTATGGCTGGTTTCTTTCTTTGATAAGTGTATACTTGGATGATCTTTGTCTACTATTGAAAAGTAGTTTGATGATCTGAAACATATAAGTGTGACAAATATGTAAAAGTAGACTGTATTAGGAAGGGGGGGAAATACTTTTTCTCCCAGCACTGTATATATAATATATAAGTCAGGCTCAGGCACAGGTGCTGCTGTGGCATGGCTTAATAAAAGTGAAACAGTTTGGTGTGGAGGATGGGGGAATAAATGGCGTGCAACATTAGCAGGTCACAAAGCTGAGTTTTTATGACCAAGTGCAGGTGTGGAGAACAGTCCAGCTGAGTGGCTCTGATAACACACACACACACACACACACACACACTCACTCACACACCCTTATAAAAGGCTAGCATACATTTACAAGGGGAATGTATATGAAAATCCATTGCCCCCCTCACAAAATTTTTGGGGGGGCCTTTCGAGAAAAACACAGTATAGGTATACACCGATGAGGCATAACATTATGACCACCTTCCTAATATTGTGTCCCCCTTTTGCTGCCAAAACAGCCCTGACCCATCAAGGCATGGACTCCACTAGACCCCTGAAGGTGTGCTTTGGTATCTGGCACCAAGATATTACCAGCAGATCCTTTAACTCTTGTAAGTTGTGAGGTGGGGCCTCCATGGATCGGACTTGTGTGTCCAGCACATCCCACAGATGCTCGATTGGATTGAGATCTGGGGAATTTGGAGGCCAAGTCAACACCTCAAACTGGTTGTTGTGCTCCTCAAACCATTCCTGAACCATTGTTGCTTTGTGGCAGGGAGCATCATCCTGCTGAAAGAGGCCACAGCCATCAGGGAATACCGTTTCCATGAAAGGGTGTACATGGTCTGCAACAATGCTTAGGTAGGTGGTACATGTCAAAGTAACATCCACATGGATGGCAGGACCCAAGGTTTCCCAGCAGAACATTACACAAAGCATCACACTGCCTCCACCGGCTTGCCTTCTTCCCATAGTGGTCGGTGTATGTATACAGTGCTTTTGGATGTTTCCATTCATACAAAAAATTGGATCTGTTTCTCACTAACACAAGACACATTATTTTCTCTGTTTATTTTCCAGGCTATGTTCAGAGTCTGATTCGGCGTGTAGTAAATAACGTAAACATTGTGATTAACAACCTGATTCTGAAGTATGTGGAGGACGACATCGTGCTGTCGGTCAACATCACGTCGGCCGAGTGCTACACAGTGGACGATCTCTGGGACAGGGCCTTCATGGACATCACCCGTGAGTTGCCACCTGCGGCCTGTCTAACAATAGTGTGTGTGTGTTGTTTTTATTTAATTTCTAGCAATTTTAGCTGCATTGTGGGTATACTAGTAACTACAACAGTCTCATCTACACTATATGGCCAAAAGTATTTGGATCCCTGACCGTGACCTTGTTGGACATCCCATTTTTAAAACAAATTGTATTAAAAAAGAGGGTTTATCTTGTCAGCTAGAACAACAGCCACTCTTCTCGCAAGGCTTCTCACAAGACATTAAATTATGTCTGGTTGGGTAGCACTCTCGCCTCACAGCAAGAAGGTCCTGGGTTCGATTCCCAGGAGGAGAGGTCTTGGTCCTTTTTGTGTGGAGTTTGCATGTTCTCCCTATGTCTGTATGGGTTTTCTCCGGGTGCTCCGGTTTCCTCCCACAGTCCAAAGACATGCAACTGAGGTGAACTGGAGATACAAATTTGTCCATGACAATTGTCCCTTTTTCTCCCGATTTAGCGTAGTCAAATTGTCTTCCGCTACTGTGGATCCCTGATGGCGTTCAAGGAGGTTATATTGCTGCTCACGTGCCCTCCGACACATGTGCATTCCTAGCAGACCCCTTCCTTACGCCTCTATCTGCTAATCAGGGTCCTTGAACAGCACCACCCTCATAGTCCGGTCATTTCCCCAACCCAGGGGACACAATGCTCAATATGTGTCTGCTGCAGGCACTGCCAATAAGGCCCGCTGTTCAGAATCTCGGCGCTGGTGTGCTAGCGGAATATCACCTGGGTGACCGGACATCCCATTTCAAAAACAAATAGTATTAAAAAAAGAGTGATGTTTATCTTGTTGTTCTGTAGGAATTTGTGGCCATTCTCTCCAGTACACATTTGTATAACTGGGCACTGAAAGTTGGTCAAGAAATACTCAACTGATGTTCCAGTTCATTCCAGAGCTGTTCATTTGGGTTCATTAGAGGTCGGGGCTCTGTGGAGGCCACTGGAATATGTTCATGTCTTTATACACTATATTGCCAAAAGTATTCACTCACCCATCCAAATAATTGAGTTCAGGTGTTTCAATCACTTCCATGGCCACAGGTGTATAAAAGCAAGCACCTAGGCATGCAGACTGCTTCTACAAACATGTAAAAGAATGGGTCGCTCTCAGGAGCTCAGTGAATTCTAGCTTGGTACCGTGATAGGATGCCACCTGTGCAACAAGTCAAGTCGTGAAATTTCCTCGTTATTAAATATTCCACAGTCGACTGTCAGTGGTGTTATAACAAAGTGGAAGTGATTAGGAACGACAGCAACTTAGCCACGAAGAGGCAGGCCACGTAAAATGACAGAGCGGGGTCAGCGGATGCTGAGGCTCATAGTGCGCAGAGGTCACCAACTTTCTGCAGAGTCAATCGCTACAGACCTCCAAACTTCATGTGGCCTTCAGATTAGCTCAAGAACAGTGTGTAGAGAGCTTCATGGAATGGGTTTCCATGGCCAGCAGCTGCATCCAAGCCTTACATCACCAAGCGCAATGCAAAGCGTCGGATGCAGTGGTGTAAAGCACGCTGCCACTGGACTCTAGAGCAGTGCAGACGTGTTCTCTGGAGTGACGAATCACGCTTCTCTGTCTGGCATTCATATGGACGAGTCTGGCCGGGTTTGGCGGTTGCCAGGAGAACGGTACTTGTCTGACTTCATTGTGCCAAGTGTAAAGTTTGGTGGAGGGGGGATTATGGTGTGGGGCTGTGTTTCAGGAGTTGTGCTCGGCCCCTTAGTTCCAGTAAAAGGAACTCTTAATGCTTCAGCATACCAAGAGATTTTGGACAATTTCATGCTCTCAACTTTGTGGGAACAGTTTGGGGATGGCCCCTTCCTGTTCCAACATGACTGCGCACCAGTGCACAAAGCAAGGTCCATAAAGACATGGATGAGCCAGTTTGGTGTGGAAGAACTTGACTGGCCTGCACAGTCCTGACCTCAACCCGATAGAACACTTCTCGTCCAACATCAGTGTCTGACCTCACAAATGCGTTTCTGGAAGAATGGTCAAAGATTCCCATAAACACACTCCTAAACCTTGTGGAAAGCCTTCCCAGAAGAGTTGAAGCTGTTATAGCTACAAAGGGTGGGCCGACATCTTATTAAACCCTATGGATTAAGAATGGGACGTCACTCAAGTTCATATGCGTGTGAAGGCAGACGAACGAATACTTTTGGCAATGTAGTGTATAATTTCCTTTATATTATTGACTTGAATTCAGTAATTACAAGTGGTGTCCCAATACTTTTGTCCATACAGTGTATTTAGAACCACCGCATCCCTACAGCTAATACGTCTTTCTAGAAGTGTTTTTTATTATGTGCACTGGCATTTGTTTGCAAAGCACCTGGAGAGGGATTTGATTTACTGTTTACCCTCCTACCCCCCACTCCCTTCTTTTTTCCCTCCTAAGCTCCTAAGCTTGTGTTGCGAAAGGTAATAAATTTTGAGGACTGCACAGTGTGTTTGGATAAGCGGAATGCCAGCGGAAAGATCGAGTTTTACCAAGACCCGTTGCTCTACAAGTGCTCCTTCAGAACCCGTCTCCACTTTACTTATCACAACATCAATTCCAGAATACCAGCAATCATCAAAGTAAGTCCTATTCACCCTAGCATCAAACCATATCCTCTTTGTGTATCCTTGTATTTAAGGCCAATTAGCTGATTGCATCTTATTTTGCTACTTTAATTACAGAGTTTGGTAAGAAAGGTGCGGCAATTTACAGGAATTTCATGGCAGTCATTAAATAACACACATAAACTGAATGATAGAATAAAAAGAAGCTACAATACACAGCACAGCCTACCTTAATACCCAAAACTTCTCATCCATGTTTAACCCCATTTTGAGGTGCAGCACAGAGATGATCACGTGTGTAGAGAAGCACACTTTTCCATTGATTATGGAATCCCGAAAGAGACAAAATGTACTTAATACATAAACACATACGCTGATCAGCCATAACATTAAAACCACCTCCTTGTTTCTAAACTCACTGTCCATTTTATCAGATCCACTTACCATATAGGAGCACTTTGTAGTTCTACAATTACTGACTGTAGTCCATCTGTTTCTCTGCATGCTTTGTTAGCCCCCTTTCACCCTGTTCTTCAATGCTCAGGACTCTCCCAGGACCACCACAGAGCAGGTATTATTTAGATGGTGGATCATTCTCAGCACTGCAGTGACACTGACATGGTGGTGGTGTGTTAGTGTGTGTTGTGCTGGTATGAGTGGATCAGACACAGCAGCGCTGCTGTAGTTTTTAAATACCGTGTCCACTCACTGTCCACTCTATTAGACACTCCTACCTCATTGGTCAACCTTGTAGATGTAAAGTCAGAGACGATCGCTCATCTATTGCTGCTGTTTGAGTTGGTCATCTTCTAGACCTTCATCAGTGGTCACAGGACGCTGCCCACAGGGCGCTGTTGGCTGGATATTTTTGGTTGGTAGACTATTCTCAGTCCAGCAGTGACAGTGAGGTGTTTAAAAGCTCCAGCAGCGCTGCTGTGTCTGATCCACTCATACCAGCACAACACACACTAACACACCACCACCATGTCAGTGTCACTGCAGTGCTGAGAATGATCCACCACCTAAATAATACCTGCTCTGTGGTGGTCCTGGGAGAGTCCTGACCATTGAAGAACAGCATGAAAGGGGGCTAACAAAGCATGCAGAGAAACAGATGGACTACAGTCAGTAATTGTAGAACTACAAAGTGTAGAAACAAGGAGGTGGTTTTAATGTTACGGCTGATCAGTGTATTAGGTAGGGCTTTAAAAATAGCATAATAACAGCGCTTATATAACACAGATAATATTATCTTTATATTATAATATCCTTTCTTGCGTCTTTACATAAGACAATGCATACTTAATAATGTATGTTCATTTAGTTTATATGTTTGTTTTTTATGGATAAATATAATTTTTTTCAGATTCACACAATGGTTGAGAGTCTGAAGCTCTCCCTGACAGACCAGCAGCTGCCCATGTTTGTGCGTGTGCTGGAGCTGGCGATGGCTTTATATCTGGGAGAGATCACAGCTCAGAAAGACGGAGAGAGAGAGGAGAGCGTCTCTCCCACGGAGGCTGACGTTAACATTCCTGGTTAGTAGTTTCTGAATGACTGCGGTAGGGCAGTGGTTGCTTAATGGTTAGGGTACTGGCTGTAGGGTCGGCTCCTGAGCAAGGCATTTAACCCACAATTGCTTGGACTGTATTGAGTCACAATTGTAATTCACTTTGGATTAGGGCTGTCGCGCTAACCGCAATTTTGAAATACCACGGTATAGACCAGCCAACCGCAGGGCATGCCAAGCAACCGCAACACCGCGATGTTCACGTTTTTTCTTTCTTTTCTTTTTTTTTATTGTTGCAGGGTCCATCTTGTTTTACGCTTACATTCAGGCGTAATAAATGTTAAATAAATTCATAATGAAAATGAGCTAAGAGCGACATTTTCCCGCAACCTGTTCGCATGCGTTGCTGCTGAGTGTCAGGCTTTGTGTTTTAAAATGTAAACAATGGCAACATTAATTATAGGCAAGTTTATTAATGATCAAATTTAATTCACCCTTAATAAAATACTTGTAATTTAGACTATATTCAAACAGCCTTGGTGTACTAAAACACTTAATGACGGTTAATATGGCAGTGCAGCCTGCAAATATTCTCTTGCTGGCTTGCTGGAATGATTTAAATGTATTTTTTCGTTGAATAAAAATGTACTGAAACGAATAAATAACTTAAAATGTGGTATATATTGTTATGTTAATTATACCTACTAAATAGATGGTTAATAGTGGCGCGATAACCGGGCTAGGTTTCCTCTGCTCTCTAAAGTCGCATGCAGGTACAGTACGTGTGTATTAGTGTAACGAACACCATCAGAGAGAGTTTTAGTGCCGTCGGGAACATCGCTACCCCACTCAGATCCTCTCTAAACCACATCAGGTGAACATGTTGGTTTTTCTAGCGCGCATGATAACGCAGGTTTAAGGTCTTACAGACTTTATTCTTTATTCTATTTTTTTGTACCATATATTGATGAGATGTGCATTTAAAATATTTAGCCTAAACACTTTTTTTTTATCCTAGGCTAGAAGCTAAATTTAAACCTTTTTTTTAATAGAGAAAAGACGTGCATTCTTATTGCGCATCTTAGCTATGTTCTGTATTTAACAATAAACACGCATTTGATTTGTCCTAAAGCTGTCTCATCTTTGTCATTATAAAGCAATAATATACCGAATCATAGCCTAACAATAAAGCTTGTTTATATAGCTCTAAAATCCAGATAAATTAAGTAATTAAAAAAAAATATATATATATATATGGCGATAATATCGCATACCGCGGTGTTGAGCCGCGCTAAATACCGAAAGGGGAAATTCTTTCACCGCGACAGCCCTACTTTGGATAAAAGCGTCTGCTATATGTTATAAATGTAAATGTAAAATGCACCTAAACCACTTTAGTAACATCCTGCTTAGGCAAATCACACATTTCTCTTCAGACAAAAATGGCTTTCTGTTACTTGAGATGCATATACAGTCATGTGAAAAAGTTAGGACACCCTATAAGAACCTTTGTCTTTTTGAACATATTTAAACATGAACATATGAGAGATGGACTTATATCATTAAACAAATAAAACAGAAAAAATACTTTTAAACACAAGTTGTAAAATATAATGAACAAAAATGGAAATTGATTGTGAGGAAAAAGTTAGGACACCCTATGTCCTTAATAGCTGGTTTCTAACCTCAATTAGACATTTCCTATAACCATCTACCAGTCTCTGACATCGACTGGGAGAAAGTTTTTCCCACTTCTCCATGCAGAATTTCTTCAGCTGTGTGAGGTTTGAGGGGTTTCTTGCATGCACAGCTCGTTTTAAATCACCCCACAGCATCTCAATAGGATTAAGATCCGGGCCTTGACTTGGCCATTCCAGAACTCTCCATTTCTTTCTTTTGAGTCGTTCCTTGGTGGATTTACTGGCATGTTCTGGGTTGTTGTCATTCTGGGTTGTTGTCTCTGCTTTAGCACCAAGAAATGGCTCAAAATTCATGGGGTGTCCTAACTTTTTCACATGACTGTATACAGTCAAGCCGAAAAGTCTGCACACCCCTTTCACTTCTCCACGTTTTATTACATTACAGACTCATTCTGTAATAGATTGAGTTCATTTTTTGACACATAATTCTACACAAAATAGCCCCAAATGACAAAGTGACAATAAAAAATCAAAATGTAAAGTATCATATGTACACAAGTGTGCACACCCTTTAATATGACACCCAAAAGTGAGCTGAGGTGCATTTTGTTTTCACTGATACTGCTTGAGATGTTTCTACAATTTAATTGGAGTCCACCTGTGGTACATTTAATTGATTGGACATGATTGGGGATTGCCAACACCTGCCTATATTAGGTCCCACAGTTGACAGTGCATATCAGAGCAAACTCCAAGCCAGGGGGTCAAAGGAATTATCTGCAGACCTCAGAAACAGGGTTGTGTCAATGTATAGATCTGGAGAAGGGTACAGAAAAATTGCTGCAGAGCACAGAGGCCTCCATCATTCGTAAATGGAAGAAGTGTGGAATCCAAAAATCTCTTTAAACCTGGCCGCCTGGCCCAACTGAGCGATCGGGGAAGACGGGCCTCGGCAAGGGAGGTGAGCAGGAACCCGAGGATCACTCAGACAGAGCTCCAGTGTATCCTTGTGGAGATGTGAGAACATATCAGAAGATCAACCATCCAGGCAGCACTCCACAAATCACGCCTTTATGCTAAAAAAGACTAGATGGAAACCACTCCTTAGATAGCCCTCTTGGAGTTTGCCAAAAGGCACCTAGAGGACTCTCAAACCATGAGAAAGAAGATTCTCTGGTCTGATGGAACCAAAATGGAACTTTTTGGTTTTGGCTTTTTTTGCAGGTATTACATTGACATCATTTACATTTACATTTTTGGCATTTAGCAGATGCTTTTATCCAAAGTGACTTACAGTACACAATCTAAGCAATTGGGAGTTAAGGGCCTTGTTTAAGGGCCCAACAGTGGCAACATTATGCTTACTAGTCTAGTACTTTAACTGCCAGGCTACAACTGCCAACCAGACTCTTTCTGTTGCTTATTGGATTGGTCTGTTAACTCTGTTGTCATGTTCTCTTTGTGTTAGTGAACTTTGGCTTAAATTTTTTATGTTTTGTCCGATTCAAATGCAAAGGTAGGTAGTTATTTTTATGACTTTATGATTTTTATTTTTACCTAAGTAACTTTTGTACACATTCTACTGCTGATCAGATGTCAATTGTTTGCCTTCTAACTAGGGATGTAACGATGCACCACAAGACAGTTAAAAACCAATTCACATGTGTAACGATTCAAGTCGGTTTACATGTATAATGAATCGATATTCACTTTAAACAGCAGAGGGCACTGGAGCTATTCACCTCGCCTGGTTGACGTCACTACAGGGTTGCCAGGTTCGGAATTTTCCAGCCAAATTTATTTATTTATTATATATTTTCTTTATTTGTGTTATTCATTTATTTATTTAATTTGGGATATATTTCATTTTAGTGTTTTTTTTTTTTTTTTTTTTTTTTTTTTTTTTACACAAAAAGGGAAATGTGCAGCATTGTTTTGCATAGTTTGTACCTACCTCAAAAATAAAAGGGCATTCATTATTTAGATAAATAAAAAAAAACAGTATTTTATTTCATTGTTTAAAGAAAAATAATAAAAGGAAACTTTGTCATAATTTGTCTTTAATTTAAAAAGGAAAAAATCGTATCGTGAATCATATCGCATTGTGGGTAGAGTGTATCGTTACATCCCTACTTCTAACTACAAAATGCTAATTTGCTATAGACAAAATACAGCTTATGTGTAGGAGAAATCACCATCAATGTATTTCTTGTTAGTGAGAAAATAATTTCAGACCTAAAAAACGATTAAAGTTTGGTCTTTGAGAAGCTTAATCTTCTTGCCACCATGGGATTTAAGCTCTAAAGCAGCTGTGGTGGTCTGATCACTCACACCTGTCAGCTTGCTGGAATGAAAAGTTTATCTACATTGTCAGTTTTCATTTACAGAGCCTCTGGATTTCTTACCCTTGATCTTACACTTTTCCTGATGGAATTGTAGTTACAAGATTTTTTATACTTCTGCTCTTCTCTTTTTTCTCACTCTCTGTTTGTAGGTACAGTGGGTGGAGTGGACTCGATTGTATCAGGTCAGAATCCAAGTCCAGATCAAGCCATGCAGTATGATGGTGAGGAGCAAGGCTGGGTGTCATGGGCCTGGTCTTTTGTTCCGGCCATCATAAACACAGGGGAGGAAGAGGGGTACTATACGGACATGGAGAGGGACGGGAATGCCGGTCCATTACAGTCATCTTTCAGAGACCCCATCATATCTGTGGGGTTCTACTGTACCAAAGCCTTGATTACATTTAAGGTGAGAGAAATATGATTATAGGTATCTCTAATCCCTCACCTTTAAAAGATGGAATGGATATAGGACCTGTTAAACACCATGATTAAAACAATGTATTTTAATGCTTACATGTTTGTAACATTGTATTACACTTTAGACTGACACCAGACTTTGTTTTTTGATCATGACAATCTAAAACAACTACACAAAATGATTAAGTGGCAATTCTATATTTAAATATTAACTTTCCTAACACTAATATATTATAACTTTAATGTGACTATGGTGGTCTCATCACTTAAGTGCATGTTTTGATTTTATTTGTATTCTACATCTAGTGTAAATACATAAATGAAATGTGCATATCATACATTTGTGTTGTTCAGGTGTTGCTAAATGATATCTAGGTTTCTGCCATGGTATTTCAGGTAAGTAGATGGTGTTCCAGGTAGTTGCTACACTGGAGCAAGGTTCTTGCCATGGTATATCAGGTGGTTGCTATGGTCTTGCTAGTTGGTTACTGTAGTGGTTTAGATGATTTGTTTGCCATTGCCATTGCCGTAGGTAGGTAGGTAGGTAGGTAGGTAGGTAGGTAGGTAGGTAGGTAGGTAGGTAGGTAGGTAGGTAGGTAGGTAGGTAGGTAGGTAGGTAGGTAGGTAGGTAGGTAGGTAGGTAGGTAGGTAGGTAGGTAGGTAGGTAGGTAGGTAGGTAGGTAGGTAGGTAGGTGAGAATTTTTTGACATAACTGGAATCAGATAGGATTCATCAAGGTGTTGCTGTTCCTTGATGAATGCGGATTATAATCACACACTATTGTTATTGTTATGTTGCTATGGTATTTGAGGTTGTTGCCAAACTAGCTAGTTTAGCTGATTTTCACAATTTCTCAGAACCCCGAGCTGTAACACGAGTTTAAAAGTAAAACAGGAGAAAAATCCAGATAAACGCAGATACATGTGGAGCTTTCAGAGTGAATCTGACGGTTATTCCACACAGGTGCAGATTCGTCTCATATCCGCACTTTGATTGCGTTTTACTGCACCACTCAAGCTGAGCGCTGAACAAAGCAGCAGTCGCACACACATCGAGTTTAAGATAAACGGTGAGTTTAAGGGTACAAATTTCTCAATGTAGGGCGTAAAGTTTCAAAGACTTTGAATTTAGGGGACGTCGAGTTACAAGGTACCACTGTAATTGTAATATAACAGTATATGCGATAACTGGTCTGTTTATATAGTAGTTTACTCATGGTGTCTATGTACTTTACTAATATTTTAAATAATATGCCTTGTTTGGGTTTGGTGTGTTTTAAACTGGGTATGTTTCTGATTATATTCACACATGTACCAAATTCATTATTATCTGGGAATTTTCAAGTCATGGGAATATTGGTTCATGTGTGTTACTGTCATACCTTCCTTTTGTCTTCTCTCTCTTTGTCCTCTAGCTGACAGAGGGCAGTTCTGAGACCAGTTATTACAGCCCTCAGAAAGTGAAATCACGCGAGGTGCTGTACGTGGAACAGGAAGGTATCACTGTTGAGGTAAAAGCCAAATCCAGAACCATGATTAAAAGACTAAACTTAATGTAATGCAGCAGATCTCGTAAACCTTAATGCAGCACATCACTGAGGTTTGGGAACTCAAGTCTATTTTCTGTCTCTCAGGCACTGATGATGGGGGAGATGTTTTTTGACTGTCAGATCGGTGTGGTAGGCTGCAGGGCTGTGTGTCAGAAAAGCTTTATGGGAGTGTGTGACTTTGAGAAGAAGATGGGCAGAAAGGAGGAGGTAACACACAAACACACACACATCTGCCTACACAATTTACTCTTGTTAATGCAGCCATAACCTTACACATATACAACTATAATTTATCACTTACTTACAAATACATGTACTACAATCCTGCCTAAACACCCACTATCATTGAATCCTTTTAAAACATCCCATAATAAGCAGGTGAATTTGAATCAGGTGGGGATCATGATGGTGTCAGAGTTTATTAGAAAATAACATTTTAAAGAGCAAGATAGCAAATAATTTAGGTTCTTATACCATCTACCGTACATATTATTGTAAATAGATTCACATTTAATCTTAGATTGTGTAGGGCAATGCAGTAAAACACTGTTTAACAGGCAAGACCGTATAGTCCTTAGGTGGCACTGCATGAGAAACTGTCATGCTACTGTAATAAAAATGGCCAAATGGGCTCTGGAGTACTTTGGAAAACCATTGTCATTTAACACAGTCCACTGTTGCTGCATCAAGGAATGCAGCCTAAAACTCTTATGCGAAGAGAAAGCCTCTCTGGGGTCAGTTTATTTCGACCGAGTCTGTAATTCGGCTTGATTTCAGGAAAAATGGACACTAAGTTCTCCATTCCAAAGATGAAAGGAAGCGAAATGTGGAAAAGTCAACATATGTCATGGTATAGGGGTACATCAGTACACACAGCATGGGTCACAACAGCTTTGTAGAAACAGAGTGCATGTGCTTAACTGGCCTGCCTGTAGTACCAAACTGTCTCTCATTGAAAATGTGTAATGCAGCATGAAGAGGAGTCTCAAATTTTCAGGAAATTGGGCTTATATATTAACCTCTATATAAACACTATTTATTTTGTGTGTGTGTGTGACGATATGGGTACTCTGTTCTGCAGGATGTTGTGTTCTTCTTTTGTGGAGAGACTTTGAGCTCTAAGGGAATGACCTACCTGACCAATTCACTGTTTGACTATCGGAGCCCCGAGAACAACGGCGTCGATGCTGAATTCATACTCGAGGCCAGCCTACACAAGGTCTTACACTATTCTTAATTTTAACACATAATATTAATTAAACATGAATTAAAATTATACAATGTGTGTATGTAATGCTCAAGCATGTCTTATACAGTGGTCGTTTTGACATGAAATGATGATGAAGTGTTGAACGGCTCAAGATGAACAAAACTGAAGTTCGCTCACGGCTCAAAAGTCGGTTCTCAGTGGCCGTGTGTGAAATGCCGATCGCTTGCAGACTCTAATATCCAGCATTCTGTCAGCGACTCCAAATCCTGTAACTTGTAAAGTGTTGTGATCAGGTTATGACTGGCAGTGAGTGCAGTGTCGAGTTGCAGCCAATGGAAACGCAGGATAACCTGGGGAGGAGTTGTAAATATATTTATTTATATTTATTTATGGCGCCCAGGTGGCCCCGTGCGATATTTTTTGCTAGCACACCAGCGCTGGGATTTGGCAGTTGCCTGCAGCAGACAAAATTGGCCACTTGTCTTTTGGGTGGGAAAGACCGGACTAATACGTGGGTGGGGCATTCAAACTCAAGATTAACAAAACTACATGGAAAAAAAATAACAATTCTGCCTTTGATGTACTTGCCCCTATCCATTTTTGCCCCTTCTTTTGATATGGTGGTGCCCCTTTCCATTTTTGGATGGGCATCTAATGGAATACAGTCAGTACTTGCATTTCTCAGCCTAGTTCCACATTGTAAATAAATGTAGGTAGGTGAATTTATGTTATGTAACCACATTTCCGGAAAAGTTGAAACATTCTGCAAAACACAGTTAATAAAACATTTAATTAAATTGATGTACTTGCCCTTTTTTATGTTTGGATGAAGTTGGGCATGGGTGAAAAAGCATGCATGGCATCAAATGGGTTACAGTCAGTACTCCTATTCTCAGCCCATTTTGTCCATGTTTGGTCCTTTATGGATTTTTAATTTTTAATATTTCAATAAACAGTACACTGTGCCATTAAGTGTCAGAAAAACTGGTACACCAGTCTAATATTTGGTGTAGAACTATAGGGCGTGGACTCCACAAGCTTCCAGAAATATTCTGTATGCAATGAACACCATATTTTCTGCAGAATGGTCCCTAATTCTGTCATTCCGAGGTGTTGCAAGACATCAATAACACTGAGATCTGGTGACTTATGTGGATATGGCAAAACCCCAAACACAGATGAGTGTTCCTTTAACTATAATTGAAGAATGAATAAATGATTTTCGCTTTCTCAGCTTGTTTGGAAGCTGGGGTCAGAACGCAGGGTCCGTCATTGTTCGGCACCCCTGGAGCTAAGAGGGTTAAGGTCCTCGCTCATAGGCCCTACAGTGGGTTCATAGCAGAGCTATATTTCGAACTCTCAACCTTTTAACTGATAGCACAAAGCTTTACCCAGTAGGCTACCACTGTCCCTCAAAGAAGCTCCTCGCCCGAACAGGGACTTAAACCCTGGACCCTGAGATTAAACATCTGATGCTCTTCCGACTGAGTGGTGCATTGTCCTGTCTGAAGAGGCCAAACCCATCAGAATGAATGCAGGACATGAACGGGTGTAACTGGTCCGAAAGGAGGCACACGTTTATAGATGTATCAGGGGTCCCATGGAATGCCAGCTTACCAAAGTCTGTACCATTATGGAACCATTAGCAGTTGCTACAGTCCCTTGTTGTACCAGTTTTTCTGGCATATTTGTATTATAAACAGCTTTATAGTATGTGCAAGTAATCGTAAGTGTTTTTGAATAATCCAGTTTACACCATGTCCACCTTTTGCTTGTATGTGATAGGAGACTTACACAGAGGAATCAGGGCTTCAGCGCTTTGGGGCCTTCTACCTAGATTACCTCTACACATTGAAGAATGTCAGCGGCACAGGTATTTCTACACTTCCACACCTTTTTCTATACTTAAATCATGTTTTGTCATTTTTGTTTTACCTGCTATCTGTGTATATGACTAATGCCTGGTTCACACTACATGATTTTTGCCCTGATTTTCGCTTGACGACTGATGCACCAGCTTTAAGGCAAATTGGCGTTCGCTTACGGCTCGAACGTCGGTTCTCAGTGCAGGGCTCTAGACTAACTTTTTGCACTGGTTGCACTGGTGCACCTAACTTTTTTTCTTAGGTGCACCAGCACAAAAGTTAGGTGCACCCACATTTTCGACCGCATCGCATTTAACACCTCAGTTTTACAGGTTCACTTTTTTTTAAATCGCTATCCATATAGGCAATATTGACTTATAAATGATTAACTAACAATCTGGTCAACATAAAGTTCTTTATTTGAAGCACAATTCTACACGAAAGGTAACTTACTGAAAAAGTGTTGGTGCTTAAAGTGCTTCACTGAGCTGAAATTTAAACTCAACATAAATGAAATAAAAAGAAAATCTAAATTAAAAGTGCAAGTGTTTTAAGGGCTTCAAACTGCACATCTCATTTAATGATAATATCACGTATAATTAATGCAGTAACGAGACGCATATTATTGACATAGGCTACATGACATGACATTATTACATTTTGAGTCAGTTTGCCGCTGATATTTTTAAAGTGCCTTAAAAAAAAGATGAACTGTTTCATATGACGTGGTAAAAGTGACCCGGACAGAACGAACAACGTTTAACGTGAAATATAAACACCACACGTGAAGTAAATCCAGCTAAACACAGATACATGTGGAGCTGTTAGACTGGATTTGATGGTTATTTCACACAGATGGGTGTTTGTGTTGTGGAACTTTAATGATGTTTTATCTCTCGAGTCGAGCGCTGAGCAAATCGGTTATTTACGTCGAGAGTCGTGATGAAAGTTAAGCGCAAAACTCTTCTCACGTCAATGAACTAAAGAAAACAACAACTGAGACAAACACGTCACGTCTTCTTATCACCGATATTTGATTGATGTTTTTACATAAAAACCAACATCTGTAACAGTAGCACAAATGCTCACATATATTCTACACACTCCGCCATGATATTACTGCTCTTAACTTTCAGAGTGTGTCTGTTGTTGCACCGGAGACTTTCAGAGTCACAGAGATTTTTTTCCCCCCTCGAACGGCTGGTCGCACCGTTGCGACCTCAGATTTTTTTCAGTCGCACCATTGAGAAATTAGGTCGCATGTGCGACCAAATTGGTCGCACTCTAGAGCCCTGCAGTGGCTATGTGTGAAAGGCCGATCACTCGCAGACTCTAATATCTAGCATTCTGTCAGCGACTTCAAATCCTGTAACTTGTAAAGTGTTGTGATCAGGTTATGACTGGCAGTGAGTGCAGTGTCGAGTTGCAGCCAATGGAAACGAAAGATACAGAGTGATGGGAAACCCTGGGGAGGAGTTGTAAATGTATTCATTTATATTTCTTTATGGCGCCCAGTGTAATATTTTGCTAGTGCACCAGCACTGGGATTCTGATCTCTCAGAGTTTGAATTTCAGCTCAGCTACCAGTCAGATGGGTGCCCTCTAGCAAACACAATTGGCAGTGCCTGCAGCAGACAAAATTGGCCACTAGTCTGCTGGGTGGGAAAGACCGGACTAATAAGTGGGTAGGGCATTCAAATGCTGTATGAGGACCCTGATTAGCAGCCTGGAGATCGGTGCATGTCTGGCCTCGTGCGAATCCACCCAAATACGGGTGAATAAGTAGGGATTGAGAAACTGCGCACGTGTCAGAGGGGGCATGGGCCAGGTGAATACACCCTCGAATACACCCTCCTCGGATGCGAGCGGAAGACTAATTGTCAGGACAGATGATCCCTGCTGGCCTCGATTCACCCAGATGCTTTTCTTTTTTTTCTCTTTGCTTTTTTTGCTACATACTATATTGCCAAAAGTATTCGCTCGTCTGCCTTCACACGCATATGAACTTGAGTCACATCCCATTCTTAATCCATAGGGTTTAATATTAATTCTGGGAAGGCTTTCCACAAGGTTTAGGAGTGTGTTTATGGGAATTTTTGACCATTCTTCCAGAAGCGCATTTGTGAGGTCAGACACTGATGTTGGACGAGAAGGCTTGGCTCACAGTCTCCGCTCTAATTCATCCCAAAGGTGTTCTATCAGGTTGAGGTCAGGACTCTGTGCAGGCCAGTCAAGTTCTTCCACACCAAACTCACTCATCCACGTCTTTATGGACCTTGCTTTGTGCACTGGTGCGCAGTCATGTTGGAACAGGAAGGGGCCATCCCCAAACTGTTCCCACAAAGTTGAGAGCATGAAATTGTCCAAAATCTCTTGGTATGATGAAGCATTAAGAGTTCCTTTCACTGGAACTAAGGGGCCGAGCCCGACTCCTGAAACACAACCCCACACCATAATCCCCCCTCCACCAAACTTTACACTTGGCACAATGCAGTCACACAAGTACCGTTCTCCTGGCAACCGCCAAACCCGGCCAGACTCGTCCATCGGATTGCCAGGCGGAGAAGCGTGATTCATCACTCCAGAGAACACGTCTCTACTGCTCAAGAGTCCAGTGACGGCGTGCTTTACACCACTGCATCCGACGCTTTGCATTGTCCTTGGTGATGTAAGGCTTGGATGCAGCTGCTCGGCCAAGGAAACCCATTCCATGAAGCTCTACACTGTTCTTGAGCTAATCTGAAGGTCACATGAAGTTTGGAGGTCTGTAGCGATTGACTCTGCAGAAAGTTGGTGACCTCTGCGCACTATGAGCCTCAGCATCCGCTGACCCCGCTCTGTCATTTTACATGACCTACCACTTCGTGGCTGAGTAGCTGTCATTTCCAATCGCTTCCACTTTGTTATAACACCACTGACAGTCGACTGTGGAATATTTAGTAGCGAGGACATTTCACGACTGGACTTGTTGCACAGATGGCATCCTATCACGGTACCACGCTGGAATTCACTGAGCCCCTGAGAGCGACCCATTCTTTCACTAATGTTTGTAGAAGCAGTCTGCATGCCTAGGTGCTTAGTTTTATACACCTGTGGCCATGGAAGTGATCGGAACACCTGAATTCAATGATTTGGATGGGTGAGTGAATACTTTTGGCAATACAGTGTATTAACACACAAACAACTTTGATGGCTTGGTTCTTGCTGGCGACCGTTTTTGGGAAGCTGAAACCCTGTCACACAAGGTATTATTAAACCTCTCGTCATTTCTCGCATACGTTTTTGTGACAAAAACGTAGTTTGGGAGACCAGACAGACTCGTCTGAGATTCCTCCTGGTAGTAAATCATGTAGTGTGAGAAAACCACGACCAGGACTCTCGATAACAAGAGATCAAGTTGTGTAGTGTGAACTGTACAGCCATCGAAACACTTTGAAAGTCGTGTAGTGTGAACTATCCCACTCTCTGACAAGAACTCTGAGGATTTTGCTGTCATTTGTAATCAGGAATAACTTAATTTGTTTATTCTAACTAATAGTTTCAGTCAGAATATTAAATCCCTGAACACATTTTCCATTCTTTGCCCTTTAAACCTTGTCATCTTGTTCTTTGTGAACATCATTCCAGCTTGAGATAATCATCTATCTTTAAAGCAAACATAATATTAGTTTTAGCGATTAGCCCCACATCTGAAGTGGGGATTCGTGTCAATCTGAGCTCTTTTTAGTGCAGCTGACATTACACATTCCTGTAGGAATGCGGTGTGATCCAGTGTTGGGCTTGACCTGTGCTCACATCTGCTCTGGGACGTGTCAGTCCTGCGCAAATGAAACCCAAAACGGAGCGGCGCTCAGTGCAAACTTAATCTGTCAATAATACCAATGGTGAGACGCAAGGAATACAAGAGAATGCCTCTTAATGCTTTAAATCCTGACTAATTTCCATTCGCTTGTCCTTTCAAGGCTTGAGAAATAGCCATGTGTTTAATATTAGGTCTAAACTGGCTTAGTGAGGTAGGAAACAGAACTGCTTTTGCCGGCTGCTTTGTTAATCTTAGAGATGTCATGGTTATTTGAGCTCGTTTTTAGTTGATACTTCATTGTTTAGAGAGCGTTAGGTTAAAAGTGAACTGCGGAGTAAGTGAAGACTTGTGTGACGTAATGCGATGTAATGTTGAGAAGATCCCTCTTAAATTCAGCTATTGGTAATAACCATAATTTTAGATGAATCATTAAATGATGGAAATTCCGGGCCCCCAGGTGGCGCAGCGGGATATTCCGCTTGCACACTAACACCTTTTTCTCCCTAACACCTTTTTCATGCTTCCTCTCCACCAATGCCGATCTCCTCTGATTTAGGAGAACGAAGCTAACCCACGCCCCCATTCGACTCGTGGGCAGCATGCCGTATGCATTTTATCACCTGCACTTTGACCAGTGCAGTGCAGTGCAGCTCAGCGTTGTGTACGGAGAGACACACCCTGAGAGCACTCTTTTCTCATCTCTGTGCAGGTGCCACCAATCAGCCAGCAGAGGTCGTAATTGCACCAGTCATGAGAGAGAGAGACCCCATCCGGCTTAGTCCCACCCATATCTGAACAACAGGGCCGATCGTTGTTTACGTGGCCAGTCAGCCTAGCCGGCAGGCAGAGCTGAGATTATGATGAATTCAAGATCCCAGCTCTGGTTCCACCTGAGCTGCCCTAACACAGAGTTTCTGAACTCCTCGGTGACAATGCATTAAAATAAAAATAAAAGGTTGGAAATTCCTTTTTTATTAGGTTACCCATGCCAGACCACAAAATCATATGCACAATTCCCAAATTATATAAGCAAGGGTTCTACATTTTGTAATACTAGTAGAGCTAGACTGTAGTGTTTATTTCAGAATATTGACCATTATCCACTGACTGTAACATTGACTCATTTGCAATAAGATGCAGTTAAGGTAAAAACATGCTAGCACACCAGAGCTGACATCTCAAACCTGTGAGTTCGAATCTCAGTTCTGGTCCTGGCAGGCTTGGCGCCTACACAGACAATGATTGGCTTGTCCGTTGGGTTGGATGCCAGAGAAGATTCCTCATAACTGATGAAATTACGACCTCTGCTGGCTGATCGATGGTGCCTGCACTCTCCATGCGCGAGACTGAGCCCCATGTGAACTCGTCTTCAGGTGAAAAGAAGCAGTCGGATATTGCACACATGTCGGAATGGGCATGTGTTAGTCACGGCTCTCCACGGTTAGTAGTGGAAGTTGGCAGCAGTAGAGAGAAAGCGAAATGCAATGGGGTAATCTGATCATCTAGATTGGAAGGAAACTTGGGGGGAAAAATGCACAAAAAAAAATCTTATCTGTATGAACATTTTGAATAAATTAAAAAACAAGATGTTTCTTAGTCAAAGTCAAGTCAAGTGAAATTTATTTATATAGCGCTTTGTACTCAAAGCAACTTTACAGAACTGGCACAGTTGTTCAGTGGGTAGCACCGCCGCCTCACAGCAAGAAGGTCCTGGGTTCGATCCCCAGGTGGAGCGGTCTGGGTCCTTTCTGTGTGGAGTTTGCATGTTCTCCCAGTGTCTGCGTGGGTTTCCTCCAGGAGCTCCGGTTTCCTCCCACAGTCCAAAGACATGCAAGTGAGGTAAATTGGAGATACTAAATTGTCCATGACTGCGTTCGATGTAACTTTGTGTGAACTGATGAATCTTGTGTAATGAGTAACTACCGTTTCCTGTCATGAATGTAACCAAAGTGTAAAACATGACGTTAAAATCCTAACAACCAAACAAACTTTACAGAATCCAGGACCGACAGACCAAAAACCCCTATTAAGCAAGCCGAGGGCGAAAGTGGCAAGGAAAAACTCCCTTAAAACCCTTTTACATCTGGCAGGAGCAGCATTGTTGGCACAGCAGTCTCAACTTCATTCCTTAACCTCGGGCGGGTAAACAGGTTTTCATCAGAACCACCTCGGGGTAAAACAACAGAAAATGTGAGTTGAGTAAAATGTCAGTTTTACAGAGAGTAGCTTTAGACTCCGGCACCCCTAATTATTACAGCATAACTAAAAGGGAGAGCGAGCAGGTAACAAAGTCATGAAGACTTTCACATCAGGACATCAGCGCCCACCTCCCCACCATCATCAAACCGTTCTCCTACATGTATCAGATTACAACCTTGAGAGTAGCCACAAGGGTATAAAGGGAAATGAGGAAGCAGATACCATAGCCAAAAGAACAGCAGAACAACCAGTCACACCAATATACATACCACCAACAGACGTAAGACCCCTCATCATTATATACAAGAAAAATGGCAAGAGGACTGGAATTTACAAGAAAATAACAAACTCAGGCAAATCCAACAAAACATACAACCAAACAAAATTAACCATACTCAGAAGAGGGAGGACCAAGTAGCCCTCACACGATGCAGAATAGGACACTCAAACCTTACACACGGACACCTACTAAAAGGAGAACATGTGAATGCGAGTTTTTTACCCAGGACAGAAATCTATACCTAACTGGATCAGATATAAAAGAAACTTTTAGAAAAACAGCTCCTTCTGAGATTTAAAAATTTCTGAAAAGCATAAAACTAAAACATCTCTTGTAACCTAAACCTCTTTAAACATCTTTCGTGTAGTTAAAGTATTCTGAAAAAGATACAAATGGCACGCCATAGAGATGGCTCTAAATACAGAGCTTATAATGGCGATAAAACACAAAACACCTTGAGAGTGTAATCCTGAGTTTGCATTGTTATGTGTGTTTATAGCGCTACAGGATTCCACAGCGGCGGATAAGGTGGACCCAAGCGTTTCGGTTCAGGAGACTTCAATAAAACGCTTAATGATCGGCCCTCTGGACCTGCAGCTTCACAGCAGTGCCGTCCATTACATCTTTAAGATGGTTGCCTGTGCCTTAGATCATGAATATGAACCCTACTACAAACCCAGTTCAGGTGAGCTCTACACTGATGAGAAGTAAACGCACTGGATCATTTAATGCCAGTTTATTTCATTTCTCTATGTCTTTCTCTCCTGGGTGAGCAGATGTGCTGGAGGAGTCTGGAGAAAACCTGGGACAGGAAAAAGAACTGGAGGAATTTATCCCAACGCGACTGACGTGCGTGACGTTACTAAAGGCTTCTGTTACTGTCACCATGGCCGAATTTAACCTGCTGCATAAACTACTTCCAGCCATACTGGGCCAAAAGGTATCACACACACACACACACACACATTTACTCATGTATGCACATGTTAATATCAGCCATATTTATTTTGAATATAATAAACACACTTTCTGCCAGGGTTCGGCAGGGCAGGTGACTTCTCCACAGTTTCAGCCGGTGAGGCCGCTGCCCGCGCTTCGTCTCCAGGTAGAACGAGTCAGTCTGGAACATTCTGTGCCAATGTATGGTTCTGAGCTAAACCGGACAGTCAGCAGCCTCAGCCAGCCCTCGGACAACCTACTGCACCACTGTTACACACACTGCTACCTAAAGGTATTTACTTTTGCTTTACTGTCTTTATTCGTATTTACTAGAAGTCAACTCGACGTCAATTGGTCCTGATAGTGGTGTCGAGTTTAAAAGAGGTTGAGTTTCAAGGTATTTTTTCCTATAGGGATGTATAAGGAAACCTGTTAATGCGTTCCGTGGTCCTGTGGAACTGCATATATTTTAGGCTAATGTACAATAATGGGGTTGTTTTTGACACTTGTACACTGAAAAATATTGGCAGGTCTGATCAACACCTAAAAGCTTATTAAAGTTTTTTACCAAATTATAAAAAAATATCTAGGGAATCTCAGAAATAAAATTATAATCAGTGCATTTAAGATGTGATCACATTTTAGACCAGAAAAATCTGAAATGTTATGCTCCAGCAATACCTAAGTAGTGTGTGTGTGTGTGTGTGTGTGTGTGTGTGTGTGTGTGTGTGTGTGTGTGTGTGTCTGTGTGTCTGTGTGTGTCTGTGTGTCTGTGTGTCTGTGTGTCTGTGTGTGTGGAGAGTGAGAACTACACAAAGCTGTTAACCCTGTTGTGACCTCCTGATAAGCACACTTGGGTGCCTGCAATATGTCAAGGGTGTAATAAACTCCCTGTGTTGTGTCACAGTCCTAACAAACATCCACTACCCTTCACATATGCATCCACACACACACACACAGACAAACATACATACATACATTCTTATGTTGATACATTATTAGGTTAGCAAATCCTTAAAAGGAAAAAAAAAATCTTATTTATTTATGTTGCAGCTAGTGTGTAGCAACAATAATGGTTTGATAGTGTGTTAAGATATTAATAGTGATGTAAATATTTTATTAAATATATATATAAAGATCAGAATAGATTATAGAGAGAGACACACACAGATGGACAGACAGGCAGAGAGAGATATACTAATAGTTATGTAAATATTTTATAAGAAATAAAGATCGAGATCTAGATAGATGGACGGACGGACGGACACAGCTAGATAGACGGACGGACAGACAGATATAGATAGATAGACGGACGGACAGACAGATATAGATAGATAGATGGACGGACAGACAGATAGATAGACGGATGGACAGACACAGATAGATAGACGGACGGATAGATAGATGGATGGACAGACACAGACAGACAGACAGATAGACGGACAGACAGATATAGATAGATGGACGGACAGACAGATAGATAGACGGATGGACAGACACAGATAGATAGACGGACGGACAGACAGATATACATAGATAGACGGATGGACAAACAGACGGACAGACACAGATAGATAGATGAATGGACGGACGGACGGATAGATAGATAGATAGCTAGACCAATAGACAGACAGACAGACAGACAGAGAGATAGACAGACAGACAGATAGATCAATAGATAGATAGACAGATAGATAGACAGACAGACAGACAGACAGATACATGGACAGATAGACAGATAGATATACAGAAAGACAGATAGACAGACGGATGGACGTACGGACAGATAGATAGATAGACGGATGGACAGACAGACAGATCACAATAGATCTATTCTCCTGTGTAATAGGCAATTCGTCATGAAGTTTAAAATGTAAGGTATGTGTTTAGCGATTTTACTTTTTTCATTAGCATAGCATTCAAGTGCCTCACGTTTACAGGTTAATTTGCACTATAAGGCCGTCCTAGCAATCCTACGGCAATTCAGTTAGCAATCGCTTAGTCAGAATGTCCAAGATGTCGAAATCTAAGCAGTTCAAACACTACTTCAGGGGACAGGGTAACTGAGTTGGGACAAAATAAAACCACCTGTCCATTACAACCACTTGTGTGAATGTAAAGAGGGCTGGGTCAAAACATGGATAGATGAATAGAGGGATTGATAGATGGACAGACAGACACTTTTAATTCCAATGGGTGATACATCAACACTACAAAGAAAAGCTGAGCTTGATTCCTATTTGTTCCAACATATTTGATTGTTTAGGATTTTGTTACACTATTTTATATAAACCCTGTCATGGGAAACACACATTGTTCTTCCAGATTTATTTTCTTACCACATTTAGAAAAGTACATTTTCCTGTTGTTGAAATATCTATTTATTTGCATTTATTATATATTTTGTTTCATTCATTTGTCTCTCTTTTTATCTCTTTGTAGGTGTTTGAGTTGGACGTGGGACTAACACTACTGCATAATGACGGAGTGACTCCTCTCTTACCTATAATTCCCTCCTTTAGTACCGCCCTCTATTGGAAGACACTGTATTCACCCGGATACTGGTAAGGATAACAGCACACTATATTGTAGCACACTATGTTGCCAAAAGTATTCACTCACCCATCCAATTCATTGAATTCAGGTGTTCCAATCACTTTTATGGCCACAGGTGTATAAAACTAAGCACCTAGGCATGCAGACTGCTTCTACAAACATTTGTGAAAGAATGGGTCGCTCTCAGGAGCTCAGTGAATTCCAGCGTGGTACCGTGATAGGATGCCACCTGTGCAACAAGTCCAGTCATGAAATGTCCTCACTACTAAATATTCCACAGTCAACTGTCAGTAGTATTATAACAAAGTGGAAGCGATTGGGAACTACAGCAACTCAGCCACGAAGTGGTAGGTCATGTAAAATGACAGAGCGGGTCAGTGGATACTGAGGCGCATAGTGCAGAGTCAATCGCTACAGACCTCCAAACTCCATGTGACCTTCAGATTAGCTCAAGAACAGTGTGTAGAGAACTTCATGGAATGGGTTTCCATGGCCAGCAGCTGCATCCAAGCCTTACATCACCAAGCGCAATGCAAAGCGTCGGATGCAGTGGTGTAAAGCACACCGCCACTGGACTCTAGAGCAGAGGAGACGTGTTCTCTGGAGTGACGAATCACGCTTCTCCGTCTGGCAATTTGATGGACGAGTCTGAACGGGTTTGGCGGTTGCAGGAGAACGGTACTCGTCTGACTTCATTGTGCCGAGTGTAAAGTTTGGTGGAGGGGGGATTATGGTGTGGATACCAAGTTTGTGGGAACAGTTTGGGGATGGCCCCTTCCTGTTCCAACATGACTGCGCACCAGTGCACAAAGCAAGGTCCATAAAGACATGGATGAGTGAGTTTGGTGTGGATGAACTTGACTGTCCTGCACAGAGTCCTGACCTCAACCTGATAGAACACCTTTGGGATGAATTAGAGTGGAGACTACGAGCCAGTCCTTATCGTCCAACATCATTGTCTGACCTCACAAATGCGCTTCTGGAAGAATGGTCCCATAATTCCCATAAACACACTCCTAAACCTTGTGGAAATCCTTCCAAGAAGAGTTGAAGCTGTTATGGCTGCGAAGGGTGAGCTGACATCATATTAAACCCTATGGATTAAGGATGGGATGGGAGAGGACACGTCAAATAAGGTTCTTTTTAAATGTATTAAAAAGGTTCTTAGTAGTTCATGTTACTGTCAGCTTAGGAAACTGGAAACCTAATCACATGCACACAATTAAAAAAGGTGGGAAGCTGATTGTTAGCATATCATCACTACTGCTCCCATGTGTTTGTACACGTATCCTCACTCTTTCTCTCTCTCTCTCTTTCGACTCAGGTCTAAGCGGCAGACGGTGTCAGTGACCGAATACCAGTTCGAGTTACCCAAATTCACGGTGCAGGCAACACATGCTCAGATGCTGCTGTTGAGATGTTTGTGGCTGAGCTGGACCCACAGCACGGAAAGCGGAGCCAGTCCCACCGCCAGCGACTCACTCATCAACGAGGTCTACAGAACTCCAGGTAGCGTCACGCTCATCATTCTCGTCATCGATAAAATCAACTCTCTATAATCAATTGATTATAATTAGGGCTGGCTGGATACCACTTTTTTATGTCCGATACCGATACCGATACTGCAAATCGAGTATCTGCCGATACCGATACCAATCCGTCATTTCTCCTCTCAAACAACTAAGCAGTAATAATACGTCTCAATGCACCATGGTTAAACTAGCTATCTAAATAACGATGCTCAGACTGTAAAACAAATATTCTAAAGAAATAAATACAGAACCTACAACATCACACTTATACAAAACTGCTGTTTTTATTTTCACTTTTACACACAGAACATTAAGCAGCATTTTTGGTTTCACTTACGTTCGAGCTGGGGTGACACGGTTGCTAAGTGGGTAGCACTGACGCCTCACAGCAAGAAGGTCCTGGGTTCGATCCCCAGGTGGGTCCGGGTCCTTTCTGTGTGGAGTTTGCATGTTCTCCCCGTGTCCACGTGGGTTTCCTCCGGGTGCTCCGGTTTCCTCCCACAGTCCAAAGACATGCAAGTGAGGTGAATTGGAGATACAAAATTGTCCAAGGCTGTGTTGGATATAACTTTGTGAACTGATGAACCTTGTGTAATGAGTAACTACCGTTCCTGTCATGAATGTAAACGCAGTGTAAAACATGATGGTAAATCTTAAAAAAAACAAAAAAAAAACAGTTTGAAGCAGTGCTGGTGGCCACTAGAGCAATGCTGGTGCACAACTAAGCACTAGAACAAAAACACAGAGGAAAAGGCGAGAACAAAGCGAGCCTCCCGACAAAACAGAGTGGACAGTTACTGAACTACTGGTCTTGGTACGCTTCTCGCGGGAATTTTAAACAATCGGACCGGACATTCGTCCATTAAATCCAAATGGAGGTTAGTTACAGAGCGCCATCGACCTGGAACACTGTACTGGCAGACCAAATGGCTCAGTTGGTAGCACTGTTACCTCACAGTGAGAAGGTCCTGGGTTTGATTCCCAGGTGGAATAGTCCGGGTCCTCTCTGTGTGGAGTTTGTATGTTCTCTCAGTGTTTGTGTGGGTTTCCTCCGGGGGCTCTAGTTTCCTCCAACAGTCTAAAGACTTTTTTTAATAATCAACCTGTCATGAATGTAATTAAAATTATTAATTAATTGTTTTTTTATTAAGTGCATCAGCCTTTCTTATTATTACACCTTGTAAATATTAGTTTTACTTTGCTGCATTATGAATGAACTGTTTTTTAAAGGTAGATACTAATATGACTTCTGTGTGTGTGTGTGTGTGTGTGTGTGTGTGTGTGTGTGTGTGTGTGTGTGTGTGTAGGTGCTCCCATAATACAGGCTGCGGTACAGAGTGTGGAGCTGAAGGTGTGTCAGAAGGCCATGCTGTGGTGCGCATCAGGAACACTGGGAGCTGTTACAGTGTGTGCCAGGACACTTTGTGAGTGCAGTAAAACACTCTTAGTGTTTACTTTTAGCCCACAGGGGGACTCTCTAAAAAAAATGCATGGGTAAGACAGATAGGTTAGCGTTCAACTTAGACCCGTTGCTGATAACAGTGATTATTTCTTCATCACGGCACCTGTTAGTGGGTGGGATATATTAGGCAGCAAGTGAACATTTTATCCTCAGGTTGTTGTGTTAGAAGCAGGAAAAATGGGCCATAAGGATTTGAGCGAGTTTGACAAGGGCCAAATTTTGTGATGGCTAGACGACTGGGTCAGAGCATCTCCAAAACTGCAGCTCTTGTGGGGTGTTCTCGGTCTGCAGTGGTCAGTACCTATCAAAAGTGGTCAAGGGAAGGAACAGTGGTAAACCGGCGACAGGGTCATGGGCGGCCAAGGCTCATCGATGCACATGGAAAGCGAAGGCTGGCCCGTGTGGTCCGATCCAACAGACGAGCTACCGTATCTGGTCTGATGAATCATGTTTTCTTTTACATCACGTGGATGGCCGGGTGCGTGTGCGTCGCTTACCTGGGGAACACATGGCACCAGGATGCACTACGAGAAGATGGCAACCCGGCGGAGGCAGTGTGATGCTTTGGGCAATGTTCTACTGGGAAACCTCAGGTCCTGCCATCCATCTGGATGTTACTTTGACACGTACCACCAACCTAAGCATTGTTGCAGACCATGTACACCCTTTCATGGAAACGGTATTCCCTGATGGCTGTGGCCTCTTTCAGCAGGATGATGCTCCCTGCCACAAAGCAGAAATGCTTCAGGAATGGTTTGAGGAGCACAACTATCAGTTTGAGGTGTTTACTCGGCCTCCAAATTCCCCAGATCTCAATCCAATCGAGCATCAGTGGGATGTGTTGGACACACAAGTTCGATCCATGGAGGCGCCACCTCACAACTTACAGGAGTTAAAGGATCTGCTGTTAACATCTTGGTGTCAGACACCACAGCACACCTTCAGGGGTCTAGTGGAGTCCATGCCTCGACGGGTCAGGGCTGTTTTGGCAGCAAAAGGGGGATAATCACAATATTAGATAGATAGATAGATAGATAGATAGATAGATAGATGGATAGATGGATGGATGGATGGATGGATGGATGGATGGATGGATGAATGGATGGATGGACAATAGATAGATACTTTATTTATCCCAAAGGAAATTATTGAAAGGTGGTCATTCAAATATTAAAAAGTTGGTCATAATGTTATACCTGATCGGTATATACTGTATATATGTATATATACACTGTGCTGTGAATCCATTAGATATGCTAAGTTAGTAATACTGTAATAACTCTGTTATTTTTAGTTTTGTACATTACTCTGATATATTAATAAAGACCTGTGTGCTGTGTTGCAGCTGTAGGTAAGGAACAGAAGAAGCAGCTGGTGGTTTTGCTCCAGGGACCAGCTGACACACAAGAGCTTTACAGCAGACAGTGGCTGAATGAGAACCGCCGCCCACAGTCCCTCCTGGCTCCGGACTTCCTCACTTTCTCAATACAATTCCCACAGCTTGACCGAGACTGGCACAACTCTGGTGAGTTAACACACACACACACACATGCACCCCCAAACATCTGCAGGGCCTGTTCTAATAAGGACCATGACACACACTGAATGACCAGTCCTGTAGCACGTCAATCTCTTTCACTGGTGGCATAGATGTCAGCAGTGTTGTGTACTGGACAGCCTGAGCTCTCATAAAAGCAATATAATCCACAGTGTTTTAGTAATTGTATCCTGTGGTTTTCATTGTGGTTTTAGGGAAAACCACAGTACTGATTCTGCACTCGTCATGGTTACCAATGGCTTTCTGGTTGTAGCTTATCGTGGATTATTTAACATCTTTGTTTTTCTAGATCTGACCGCTGCATTTAATACAATATGCCATGTCATACTCGTGCAAATACTTAAACTAGTTGGCATTTCTGCGTCATATGTCATAATTAAACAGCAGTTTGTCCTAATAGGCTAGTTTAGGTCAGATTCAACACACCGTTCTCAGGGTGTTCTCCAAGGCTCAGTTCTTGGCCCACTATTATTTATATACAGTTCCAACTGGAAATATTCCCCCAAAATAAAAGATATTATGGTGATGTGTATAGAATTAAATGAAAACATATGAACATACACTGAACATAACATTAAAACCACCTCTTGGTTTCTACACTCACTGTCCATTTTATCAGCTCCACTTACCATATAGAAGCACTTTGTAGTTCTACAATTATTGACTGTAGTCCATCTGTTTCTCTACATACTATTTTGACCTGCTTTCTCCTTGTTCTTCAATGGTCAGCCCCCATTCTCCCCCCCTTTCTCCCATAGGACCACCACAGAGCAGGTATTATTTAGGTGGTGGATCATTGTCAGCACTGCAGTGACACTGACATGGTGGTGGTGTGTTAGTGTGTGTTGTGCTGGTATGAGTGGATCAGACACAGCAGCGCTGCTGGAGTTTGCTGGAGATTTTCCTGAAAATCATGGGTTAGTGTAGAGGTGTGCAAATTTCCATTGATTGCCTGACTTTAATATTAAAGTTTATAATGAGTAAGATTTATAATAATGATAAGCTAGGGCAGGTGGTAGGTATTTATTTGTCATGTACAATGAAATGTATCCACATCCCATTTTTGAAAGCTGGATTTAGATCCAGTGTCCGTGTCAGCCATTGTACAGCACCCCTGGAGCTGAGAGGGATGAGGGATTTGCTTAATAGTCCAACTGTGGCTGCATGGCAGAGCTGGGATTCAAACCCACAGTCTTCTGAATAATAGCCCTGAATAAAAGCTTTACCCACTAAGTTATCACTGTCCCATTACTTACTGTATACATACAGTTTATTATGCTCGACTTGTTTTAGCCTGTGGGAGCTTTTCATGGGCTCTACGTCATTGTGCCTGAAATGAAATACATCAACCAGGAACCAAATGTTTATAGGTCTAACTGATATAAGCTAAGACAGCAGAATTTAGTAACATCCATAATCCAAAGACACAATATGGACACATACACCGACTAGGCATAACATTATGACCACTGATAGGTGAAGTGAATAACGCTGATCTCTGTTTATCTCTTCATCACGGCACCTGTTAGTGGGTGGGATATATTAGGCAGCAAGTGAACGTTTAATCCTTAAAGTTGATGTGTTTAGCAGGAGAAATGGGCGAGCGTAAGGATTTGAGAAGGGCTAGACAACCATCAGGTCAGAGCATCTCCAAAACTGCAGCTCTTGTGGGGTGTTCCCGGTCTGCAGTGGTCAGTATCTTTCAAAAATGGTCCAAGGAAGGAACAGTGGTAAACCGGCGACAGGGTCATGGGCGGCCAAGGCTCATTGATGCACGTGGGCAGCGAAGGCTGGCCCGTGTGGTCCGATCCAACAGACGAGCTACTGTAGCTCAGATTGCTGAAGAAGTTAATGCTGGTTCTGATAGAAAGGTGTCAGAATACACAGCAACAACAAAAAGCAGTGCTGTTCACAATTTTTACACATTGTACAACACTACTTTTTCCCTTACTGTACCAACTGTTTATTTTATTAAGTTCTTTTATTCTTATAAAATGTTGTTTTGCTGTGGATTTGTTACAAAACATGTAAAAGCTATTTCCCAGTTTGCTTGGAATGAGCATGTGGAGCTAAGTTTAGCTTATTAATAGAGTTAGTGTGAGGTGTTAATATGGATGATTGTGTCTACATGCAAAATAGCTTTTTAATCAGGCGTGTGTGTTTGTGTTTGTAGTAGCTTTGTTTGGCCTTCACCCAGCCTTGTGTTAAACCTTATCTGAGTCCTCGGCTTAAGGTTGTTGAATAACAGTCAGTCAGGTCAAATATCTGTTGAAATGACTTGGCTTTGAACTGATTTAGCTCCATCAGATGGAAAAATACATCAAAAGACATTAAAATGTATTAAAATAAAACACAGAAGTATTTAGACTCTTTTGTCTGGCACTCCAAATTGTGGTCAAGTGCATCCTGTATTCTTAAACTCGTTCTAGTCCACCTATATACACCCATCAGCCATAACATTAAAACCACCTCCTGGTTTCTTCACACACTGTCCATTTGATCAGCTCCACTTACCATATAGAAGCACTTTGTAGTTCTACAATTACTGACTGTAGTCCATCTGTTTCTCTGCATGCTTTGTTAGCCCCCTTTCACCCTGTTCTTCAATGGTCAGGACCCCCACAGGACCACCACAGAGCAGGTATTATTTAGGTGGTGGATCATTCTCAGCACTGCAGTGACACTGACATGGTGGTGGTGTGTTAGTGTGTGCTGTGCTGGTATGAGTGGATCAGATACAGCAACGCTGATGGAGTTTTTAAACACCTCACTGTCACTGCTGGACTGAGAATAGTCCAGCAACCAAAATATCTAGCCAACAGTGCCCCGTGGGCAGCGTCCTGTGACCACTGATGAATGTCTAAAAGATGACCAACTCAAACAGCAGCGATAGATGAGCGTTCGTCTCTGACTTTACATCTACAAGGTGGACCAACTAGGTAGGAGTGTCTAATAGAGTGGACAGTGAGTGGACAAGGTATTTAAAAACTCCAGCAGCGCTGCTGTGTCTGATCCACTCATACCAGCACAACACACACTAACACACCACCACCATGTCATTGTGACTGCAGTGCTGAGTGTGATCCACCACCTAAATAATACATATTTTGTGGTGGTCCTGACCATTGAAGAACAACATGAAAGGGGACTAACAAAGCATGCAGAGAAACAGATAGACTACAGTCAGTAATTGTAGAGCTACAAAGTGCTTCTATATGGTAAGTGGAGCTGATAAAATGGACAGTGAGTGTAGAAACAAAGAGGTGGTTTTAATGTTATGGCTGATCAGTGTATCCATCTAATAATGTAATTAAAACGTTTAATTAGTTTACATAAATAATTAAATGTTGCTGATATTTGCCTTAAATACCTGTTGTATGTAATTTGATACACACATATTCAACCCTATTTCACAACATGATATATTCTTAAATATCATGTACTAATAAGTTGCATTAATCCACTAAATATTCCTAATGAAGGATCAGTAAAGATGTCAGTTTTTGTAACCCTATATTTCACATAATTGGTTAAAACATCCCTGCAAAACAACAGTTGAGTCACTGATTTCTGATTTTCTTTACACTTCATGCACAACCCTGTTTTATAATGAGATTGTACAAAAAGATAAGACATCAAGCCTTCAACATCAGTATTATGTTTACTTATAATTATTAGTCCTTGTACTGATTTGTGCTCTCACACCCCCAATCAGTAAAATATCTGCTGTTAATCGTTTTTCTGAGTTACTGATTCATAGTTACCGATGAGTGCTCTCCCAGAGTGCAACAGATTTTTTATGTACTAATGACAGAATCATTTGCTGTCTCCATGCTTGAGTAAGAAAGTAAAAACACAAGGCAATGTGGGAGGGCTGGGAGCCTGACCACTGCCCAGTCAAGGCTACACTTTCTCATAATCCTTCATTCTGTCCTTTCACATTTCGAGCTATACGTTGGGGGAGGGATGGCTAATGCGTAAGGGAAAGCAATCCTTCTGGGCGAATCATTTTAAATGAGCAGTCATGGGTGGACGGATTACCAGCCCTGACACCACGGATTTTGTGTCTGTGCTATCAGCTTTTTTTTCACCTGTCCAGTGTGCTTTAAATTAAAGGATTAATTATGCTGAGGAATGTTAATGTAAAAGCTGTTCTCACGTCTCACAACTGTTAGAAATTCTAAATGTTCATTTGTACATAATTCGTCCCCTTAGAATTTAAAAGTCTATGAGGACAGATGTGATCCTCTACTGTGTTTATTTCAGGCTTGATTCTTGCTTACAGGATTTTTTTAAGCAATAACTTAATGATTTTTCGATCTAGCAACACAGAGCTGTCAGCATCTTTCACAGGTTTGTTGAGTTTTACTCTTTAGGTGGTTTAAGCACCATTCCTATTCTCCATCAAATTCTCCACAGCATTTAGTAATTAAAAGAAACTTCATTACAGCCTAGCAGACAGGCGTAGGTGTCAGAACACGTGTCAAACTCAAGGCCCTCGGGCCAAATCTGGCCCGCCACGTCATTTTATGTGACCCGCGAGAGCTTAAAAGACGTATGATTGTCTTTAAATACACTGTAAAATTGTACATAAACTGCATCTCCCACAATGCATGCCGATTTTGTGACCCGCAAAGTGACCGCATCCCGCCACTAGACAGCAGTGTTTCCACATCAGCGTTTTAACTGAGACGGTTTTTCAACTAGTGATGTTGAGAAATATTTACAAATAATTCCAAAAAATGTAGAAGCAGAAGGAAGAGAGTTTAATGAAAGATGGGAAAGTGAATACAAGTTTGTGCTCCAAGAAGAAAAACCGGTACGTATGTTGTGTTATGAGGCCGTGTCTGTGGTAAAGGAGTACAATATAAATGTAGATATACATTATAAATATACAGTATAAATTTGGCGTTTTGACACCAAACAGAATTTATCCTCCAAGAAAAACAACAAATTGTCCAAGACTTAAAAGGCAGACTGCAATCACAGCAGGATACGTTACAATCGACCCTTTGAGGGCCACCATAATGCAGTCGTGGCCCTCGTTGAAAATGAATTTGACACCCCTAAACTATAACATCATCTGTTCACATTTCCATGTGTTTCTTTACAAAAATAATGGTCAATAACATATTTTGAAAGCTCTGGCATTATACAACTTTGTTACTACTAAAAATAGCCAATCAACAATTCTAGCAGGCAGTAGCTTTTCCAGGAGAGTGATATAGGTGATGCATAACCTTTTATCTTCAGTAAATGTATTTTCAGCATTAAGCAGACACTTTCATCGTAAGTGACTAACAGTACTGTGACAGTATACTGTCTAAGCAATTGAGGGATAAGGGCCTTGCTCAAGGGCCCAACAGTGACAGACTGGCAGTGATGGGGCTTGAACCATAGACCTTTTGATTACTAGTCCACTACTTTAAACACAAGTTTACAGCTGCCCTTAAATAATACAGTATATTCACTTAAAAATTTTATTTGTTTTTGTCCTCATTTTCTATATACAGTGTATCACAAAAGTGAGTACACCCCTCACATTTCTGCAAATATTTCATTATATCTTTTCATGGGACAACACTATAGACATGAAACTTGGATACAACTTAGAGTAGTCAGTGTACAACTTGTATAGCAGTGTAGATTTACTGTCTTCTGAAAATAACTCAACACACAGCCATTAATGTCTAAATGGCTGGCAACATAAGTGAGTACACCCCACAGTGAACATGTCCAAATTGTGCCCAAAGTGTCAATATTTTGTGTGACCACCATTATTATCCAGCACTGCCTTAACCCTCCTGGGCATGGAATTCACCAGAGCTGCACAGGTTGCTACTGGAATCCTCTTCCACTCCTCCATGATGACATCACGGAGCTGGTGGATGTTAGACACCTTGAACTCCTCCACCTTCCACTTGAGGATGCGCCACAGGTGCTCAATTGGGTTTAGTCCATCACCTTTACCTTCAGCTTCCTCAGCAAGGCAGTTGTCATCTTGGAGGTTGTGTTTGGGGTCGTTATCCTGTTGGAAAACTGCCATGAGGCCCAGTTTTCGAAGGGAGGGGATCATGCTCTGTTTCAGAATGTCACAGTACATGTTGGAATTCATGTTTCCCTCAATGAACTGCAGCTCCCCAGTGCCAGCAACACTCATGCAGCCCAAGACCATGATGCTACCACCACCATGCTTGACTGTAGGCAAGATACAGTTGTCTTGGTACTTCTCACCAGGGCGCCGCCACACATGCTGGACACCATCTGAGCCAAACAAGTTTATCTTGGTCTCGTCAGACCACAGGGCATTCCAGTAATCCATGTTCTTGGACTGCTTGTCTTCAGCAAACTGTTTGCGGGCTTTCTTGTGCGTCAGCTTCCTTCTGGGATGACGACCATGCAGACCGAGTTGATGCAGTGTGCGGCGTATGGTCTGAGCACTGACAGGCTGACCTCCCACGTCTTCAACCTCTGCAGCAATGCTGGCAGCACTCATGTGTCTATTTTTTAAAGCCAACCTCTGGATATGACGCCGAACACGTGGACTCAACTTCTTTGGTCGACCCTGGCGAAGCCTGTTCCGAGTGGAACCTATCCTGGAAAACCGCTGTATGACCTTGGCCACCATGCTGTAGCTCAGTTTCAGGGTGTTAGCAATCTTCTTATAGCCCAGGCCATCTTTGTGGAGAGCAAGAATTCTATTTCTCACATCCTCAGAGAGTTCTTTGCCATGAGGTGCCATGTAGAATATCCAGTGGCCAGTATGAGAGAATTGTACCCAAAACACCAAATTTAACAGCCCTGCTCCCCATTTACACCTGGGACCTTGACACATGACACCAGGGAGGGACAACGACACATTTGGGCACAATTTGGACATGTTCACTGTGGGGTGTACTCACTTATGTTGCCAGCTATTTAGACATTAATGGCTGTGTGTTGAGTTATTTTCAGAAGACAGTAAATCTACACTGCTATACAAGCTGTACACTGACTACTCTAAATTATATCCAAGTTTCATGTCTATAGTGTTGTCCCATGAAAAGATATAATGAAATATTTGCAGAAATGTGAGGGGTGTACTCACTTTTGTGATACACTGTACATATAATGTATATAATATAATATAATATTCATGTAATATAATATACATTTACAGCATTTTGCAGGTGCTTTTGTCTAAAGCGACTTACAATTGCGATAGAATACGATTCAAGTAATTAAGTGGTTAAGGGCCTTGCTCATGGGCCCAACAGTGGCGACCGGCAAACGTCTGAGTTCTAGTTTAGTATCCTAACCTCTGAGCATCTACTAAACTTCCATTGGCCCACTGAAACACCAGTGCTCGGGTCCCTGTGGCGCAGTTGCTTAACAACGTTCGGCTGTTAACTGAAAGGTTGGTGGTTCAACTCCATCCATGCCTGTTGATGAAACAGATATGGGACACAACAATGTGTTGTCCATTTTCATTACATTTACATTGTCATGTTGGAAGGTAAACCTTCGCCCCAGTATCTCAGTGTACTCGGTCTATCAGGACTATTCGTCCCGTTCCCGCTGCTGTAAAACATCCCCACATTATGATTCTACCACCACCATGCTTCACTGTAGGGATGGCATTAGCCAGGTGATAAGCGGTGCCTGGTTTCCTCCAGACGTGACACTTGGTATTCAGGCCAAAAAGTTCAATTTTGGTTTCATCAGACCAGAGAATCTTGTTTCTGATGGTTTGAGAGTCCTCTAGGTGCCTTATGGCAAACTCCAAGCGGGCTGTCATGTGCCTTTTACTAAGGAGTGGCTTCCGTCTGGCCACTCTACCATAAAGGCGTGATTTGTGGAGTGCTACCTGGATGGTTGATCTTCTGAAAGGTTATTCCATCTCCACAAGGATATACTGGAGCTCTGTCAGAGTGACCCTCGGGTTCCTGCTCAGGTCTAGAAAGATTTTTGGTGGTTCCAAACTTCTTTCATTTACGAATGATGGTGGCCACTGTGCTCTTTGGAACCTGTAAAGCTGCAGCAATTTTTCTGTACCCTTCTCCAGATCTATACCTTGACACAATCCTGTTTCTGAGGTCTGCAGATAATTCCTTTGACCCCATGGCTTGGAGTTTGCTCTGATATGCACTGTCAACTGTGGGACCTTATACAGGCAGGTGTTGGCAATCCCCAATCATGTCCAATCAATTAAATTGACCACAGGCTGACTCCAATTAAATTGTAAAAACATCTCAAGCAGTATCAGTGAAAACAAAATGCACCTCAGCTCACTTTTGGGTGTCATATCAAAGAGTGTGCACACTTGTTGTGTACATATGATATTTTACATTTTGATTTTTAATAAATTAGCACAAATGTCTAAAAATCTACTTTCACTTTGTCATTGTGGGCTGTTTTGTGTTGAATTTTTGTGACCAAAAATGAACTCAATCTATTATAGAATGAGTCTGTAATGTAATAAAACATGGAGAAGGTGAAGGGGGTGTGCAAACTTTCCAGCTTGACTGTAATATGTTATATTATAACATGTTTTTACTTGATGACATGTGGGGTTGATGAACTCTGGTCTCATGTGGCATGATAATATTAGTTAATATTATGATGAGCTACAAACAAGTTCTATAAACTGAAATAGAACTTTACAGAAAATATATTGTGTTCTGAGCGAGTAATGCATCATAGAACACGACCAAGGATACAAACAGCTCCTATGGTCTTTCATTTCTTTCTTTACCTTGAGTAAATGGGCAGCATTTGCAGCATTAGCAACTCAGTGTGGCAAAGTCTGCAGTATGTAATGATACAGTTGGGACTATTGGGACCTTCTTTTTGGACTCTTTGAGTCTGGTCTCTGTCTTTGTGAGCATCCTGTAATCTCTTGTAAGTGACACACTGCCCCCTAAAGACAGAATTAAGAGGGTGAGAGCAAGTGTATGTACTTCCTCATACTTTATAAGACCCAAATAACCACTGAGCTTTCTATAATTTGAGAGAATAAAAAGCAGATATTGGATGTTTGTGTGTGAATAAATATGACTGGTTTCTTAGTCTGGTATCTTGTAATGTTGAACTTAGGATGTGCACAGCTGTAAGCAGGACTGTGTCTGTATACAGTATGTGTGAATACCTGCAGCAAGATATTTGCAAACCCCGAGTTCTGGATGTTTGTGTGTATGGCTATATTAACCCAACTTGCTGTGCAATACTAGTCACTTAACCGCTGAATTACCACTGTTATCAGCAGTGTTTCCTCCTCTTAATGCTGTGCTGAGCAATTTAGAGTTAAATGACTTATAAAGGCTTATGCCTTACATTATTACTTTAACAAAACATATACACTGCCTGGCCAAAAAAAAGGTCACACACACTAATATTTAGTTGTACCGCCTTTGATTACGGCACGCATTCGCTGTGGCATCGTTTCCACAAGCTTCTGCAATGTCACAACATTTATTTCTGTCCACAGTTGCATTCATTTTCCCCCAAGATCTTGTATTGATGATGGGAGATTTGGACCACTGCGCAAAGTCTTCTCCAGCACATCCCAAAGATTCTCAATGGGGTTCAGGTCTGGACTCTGTGGTGGCCGATCCATGTGTGAAAATGATGTCTCATGCTCCCTGAACCACTGTTTCACAATTTGAGCCCGATGAATCCTGGCATTGTCATCTTGGAATATGCCCGTGCCATCAGGGAAGAATAAATCCATTGATGGAATAACCTGGTGGTTCAGTATATTCAGGTAGTCAGCTGACCTCATTCTTTGGGCACATAACGTTGCTGAACCTAGACCTGACCGACTGCAGCAACCCCAGATCATAGCACTGCCCCCACAGGCTTGTACGGTAGGCACTAGGCATGATGGGTGTTAGGCTCTGTGGCATCAGGGGAATGTACCATCTCTCCCTGACGCCACAGGCCTTACAGAGCAGAAACGAGCTGTGCCTTTAATTACCTGGCCAGCTCGTTAGGGCGAAGTGGCTGCACCTGTGCCTTCCCTTATTTAAGGGATAGGTGCAGAGTTGTAGCCGTCGCACCTTCTGCTCTTGTTGGCTGATTCTTTTTTCTTTCTTTGAGTTTGTTTGGCACTGCGGTGTCCTTTTATGTTTGTTGTTTTTTTATCTTTAGGTTGTGCCGCCGCACTGTGCCGCCGCCGCCGTGCCGCCGCCGCCGGGCCACCGCTAGTGGGCGCCACCAGGCCGCCGCCGCCGCCAAGCTGCCGCCATAGTGCCGCCGCTGTCGTGCCGCCGCCGCCGCCTGGTTGCCGCCCTCAGGTCGCCGTCGGGCCGCTGCCGCCGAGCCGTCGAGCCGCCGTGCCGCCGCCACCTAGAGACCCCATTATTGCGCCCAGAGGAACGTGACCCCCTCCCAGCTACTGCTGGTGACAGCGTCACGTTCCGCCCTCTGGAGCGCATGAGCAAATGGCCACTTCCCAGCCACCCTGGCTGGTGACAGCGCCTTTGCCTTTAACTTTTGAAACCCGCAAATCAATCACACCCGGTAGCTGGCATGGCTCTAGCCAGCATAAGTTGCTGGAAAGCGCCATGCCACGCAGCTATTGTCGGTGTTACCCCCCCTTCTTCGGCCAACAGCGCGAGGCGTTCCATCTCGCGAACCCACTCTTTGCCTCAATAGCGCCGGGAGCGAGTCTGCCACTAGCGCCGCTGTGGCAGGCTGTTAAAGCTCCCGGTCGGGAGGCAAGAGTCCCGGGTTCGCGCCTCGCGCTTCCCCTTTTCTTTTGTATGCTTTTTTGTTCCTTTTCAGCCCCCGACGTCCGGCTGCCTTCGGGATTCCCCGAAGTGTTTTTTGTTATTGTTATTCCTTTTATTTTATGTATATTATGTTTATGATTTAATAAATAAAACCCTTTTTAGTTAAACCTCCGCATCCTTGGGTCCTTCCTCCCCACCTCATAACAGCGGGTGCATCACTTCAGCCGCCTCTCTTCTTACCCTGATGCGCCCATCACTCTGGAACAGGGTAAATCTGGACTCATCAGACCACATGACCTTCTTCCATTGCTCCAGAGTCCAATCTTTATGCTCCCTAGCAAATTGAAGCCGTTTTTGCCGGTTAGCCTCACTGACAAGTGGTTTTCTTAAGGCTACACAGCTGTTTAGTCCCAATCCCTTAAGTTCCCTTCACATTGTGCGTGTGGAAATGCTATTACTTTCACTATTAAACATATCCCTGAGTTCTACTGGAGTTTTTCTACGATTCGATTTCACCAAACGTTTAAGTGATCGCCGACCACGATCATTCAAGATTTTTTTCCGACCACGTTCTTCCTGGAAGATGATGTTTCCCCACTGTCCTTCCACTTTTTAATAATGCGCTGGACAGTTCTTAACCCGATTTTAGTAGTTTCAGCTTCTCCTTAGATGTTTTCTCTGCTTGATGCATGCCAATAATTTGACCCTTCTGAAACAGATTAACATCTTTTCCACGACCTTTCGACATGGTTGTTTAACAAATGAAAAGCTACTCACTGCATCAGTTAGGGTTAAATAACTTGTTGCCAGCTGAAACATAATCACCCATGCAGTATTTATCCAATGGGAGGCTCTTACCTATCCAAGTGGTGACCTTTTTTTTGGCCAGGCAGTGCATATTGAACACAAACTTAAGCTGTTTTTTTTATGTCCCAGTTTAAAACACACATGCACTGGGAGAAAAGTTATTCTTCTGGTAGTTTTTCTAACTCATAATCTGTCTTCCACTCCCATTCATTTTAATGGTATAATGTGCACTAGGACTGAATCCGAAACCTCATCAAATCAATACATGTCTAAACATAACCACTAGACGTAAGAACTTCAGCACTGTGACTGAGCCTGTTGCTTTATTGAGCCTGTGTGCTGAAGAAACTAAACAGCTGCATGAGTGAGCACTGTAATGCAGCACTTCTGAGCAGTCGCTGCCCTTTTGGAAATGTGTACATGTGAACTCTGGCACAGCATGACGGGCTACGGTCCCACATGTGGGCAGAGGATTTACCTTAGACTGTGGGTGCATGTATAAGCCATATATATATATATACAGTGTATCACAAAAGTGAGTACACCCCTCACATTTCTGCAGATATTTAAGTATATCTTTTCATGGGACAACACTGACAAAATGACACTTTGACACAATGAAAAGTAGTCTGTGTGCAGCTTATATAACAGTGTAAATTTATTCTTCCCTCAAAATAACTCAATATACAGCCATTAATGTCTAAACCACCAGCAACAAAAGTGAGTACACCCCTAAGAGACTACACCCCTAAATGTCCAAATTGAGCACTGCTTGTCATTTTCCCTCCAAAATGTCATGTGATTTGTTAGTGTTACTAGGTCTCAAGTGTGCATAGGGAGCAGGTGTGTTCAATTTAGTAGTACAGCTCTCACACTCTCTCATACTGGTCACTGAAATTTCCAACATGGCACCTCATGGCAAAGAACTCTCTGAGGATCTTAAAAGACGAATTGTTGCGCTACATGAAGATGGCCAAGGCTACAAGAAGATTGCCAACACCCTGAAACTGAGCTGCAGCACAGTGGCCAAGATCATCCAGCGTTTTAAAAGAGCAGGGTCCACTCAGAACAGACCTCGCGTTGGTCGTCCAAAGAAGCTGAGTGCACGTGCTCAGCGTCACATGCAACTGCTGTCTTTGAAAGATAGGCGCAGGAGTGCTGTCAGCATTGCTGCAGAGATTGAAAAGGTGGGGGGTCAGCCTGTCAGTGCTCAGACCATACGCCGCACACTACATCAAATTGGTCTGCATGGCTGTCACCCCAGAAGGAAGCCTCTTCTGAAGTCTCTACACAAGAAAGCCCGCAAACAGTTTGCTGAAGACATGTCAACAAAGGACATGGATTACTGGAACCATGTCCTATGGTCTGATGAGACCAAGATTAATTTGTTTGGTTCAGATGGTCTCAAGCATGTGTGGCGGCAATCAGGTGAGGAGTACAAAGATAAGTGTGTCATGCCTACAGTCAAGAATGGTGGTGGGAATGCCATGGTCTGGGGCTGCATGAGTGCAGCAGGTGTTGGGGAGTTACATTTCATTGAGGGACACATGAACTCCAATATGTACTGTGAAATACTGAAGCAGAGCATGATCCCCTCCCTCCGGAAACTGGTTCGCAGGGCAGTGTTCCAGCATGATAATGACCCCAAACACACCTCTAAGATGACCACTGCTTTATTGAAGAGGCTGAGGGTAAAGGTGATGGACTGGCCAAGCATGTCTCCAGACCTAAACCCAATAGAACATCTTTGGGGCATCCTCAAGCGGAAGGTGGAGGAGCGCAAAGTCTCGAATATCCGCCAGCTCCGTGATGTCGTCATGGAGGAGTGGAAAAGCATTCCAGTGGCAACCTGTGAAGCTCTGGTAAACTCCATGCCCAGGAGAGTTAAGGCAGTTCTGGGAAATAATGGTGGCCACACAAAATATTGACACTTCAGGAACTTTCACTAAGGGGTGTACTCACTTTTGTTGCCGGTGGTTTAGACATTAATGGCTGTATATTGAGTTATTTTGAGGGAAGAATAAATTTACACTGTTATATAAGCTGCACACAGACTACTTTTCATTGTGTCAAAGTGTCATTTTGTCAGTGTTGTCCCATGAAAAGATATACTTAAATATCTGCAGAAATGTGAGGGGTGTACTCACTTTTGTGATACACTGTATATATATATATATATATATATACAGATCAGGCATAACATTATTACCACCTGGAGGCAAGGACTCCACCAGACCCCTGAAGGTGTGCTGTGGTATCTGGCACCAAGATGTCAGCAGCAGATTCTTTAACTCCTGTAAGTTGTGAGGTGGTGCCTCCATGGATCAGACTTGTTTGTCCAGCACATCCCACAGATGCTCGATTGGATTGAGATCTGGGGAATTTGGAGGCCAAGTCAACACCTCAAACACGTTGTTGTGCTCCTCAAACCATTCCTGAACCAGTTCTGCTTTGTGACAGGGAGCATTATCCTGCTGAAAGAGACCACAGCCATCAGGGAATAACGTTTCCATGACAGGGTGTACATGGTCTGCAACAATGCTTAGGATGGCAGGACCCAAGGTTTTCCAGCAAAACATTGCCCAAAGCATCACACTGCCCTCCCAGCTTGCCTTCTTCCCACAGTGCATCCTGGTGCCGTGTGTTCCCCAGGTAAGCGACATACACGTACCCAGCCAACCACGTGATCTAAAAGAAAATGTGATTCATCAGACCAGGCCATCTTTCTCATTATGCTGTCGCTTTCGGTGGTGGACAGGGGTCAGCACGGGCACCCTGACTGGTCTGCAGCTATGCAGCCCAATGCGCAACAAACTGCGATGCACTGTGTATTCTGACACCTTTCTATCAGAACCAGCATTAACTTCTTCAGCAATCTGAGCTACAGTAGCTCGTCTGTTGGATCGGACCACACAGGCCAGCCCTCACTCCCCACGTGCATCAATGAGCCTTGGCCGCCCATGACCCTGTCGCCGGTTTACCACTGTTCCTTCCTTGGACCACTTTCGATAGATACTGACCACCGCAGACTGGGAACACCCCACTAGAGCTTCAGTTTTAAAGATGCTCTGACCCAGTTGTCTAGCCACCACAATATGACCCTTGTCAGTATATCCCACCCACTAACAGGTGCCCTGATGAAGAGATAATCAGTGTTATCCACTTCACCTGTCAGTGGTCATAATGTTATGTCTGGTTGGTGTATACTGGATATACAGGGCTAGCTTGTGGTACATTAATGCTCAGTTATGCTGTTATGCTTTTGGCATGTGTGTGATATTACAAAATGCTAAATAATATTAATAATATTTATTGTTGTAGGTGCTGGGCTGCTCGTCAGTGTGCAGGGCATCGCTGTGAATATGGATCCAGTTTTGTTCACTTGGCTGCTGTACCAGTCTCAGAGACCTAATGCAAATCGACAAACACAGCAAGTAAGACATTTCTCTCTGTGACACCCTTCATCTTCTCTCCATTTACCCTCCCTGTACATTTTTTGGGATTGAACTACTATTCCTAGTGTGTGTTTTATTCCACTAAATGATTATTATACAGTAAACAGCAGATTTAAAGCATCCCTGGTTTGCAACTACCACAGCTAACAGTCCTGATATTGCAGTTAGGCTTCGTAACAGACACACACACATTCATTTTGTTTATCTGTTTAAGTTTCTGGCAAGGTAAGGTTAAAATTCTCCATCACTTTTGTCACCAGGGCCAGCCTCGAAAGATTGGGGCCTGTTGAAGGACCAAAAGTTGAAGGACTGAAATGAGCAATAAGAGAAAAAATGTGCAGGAGTGAAGGACAGAGAGGTGGAGATAAAAAAAGAAAGGGAATCGTGCAGCTGTGAGACCGTGAGGGCCAAAGCAGTGTCAGCTTTGGTTTGATTAAAACCAACCCTGGTGCGATTGGTCTGTTAGTCTTGGTCGTTTTTTATTCATGCATTTTTTCTCCCAGTTGTAGCGTAGTTAATTATTTTTCCACTACTGGGGATCACGATCATGTCTGACGAGGGTATATTTGCCCTTAGACGTGTGCATAGTCCACCGACCCCTTCTTATTCAACTATACTTTGGTGGATTTGCGTGAGAGGCCAGTCTCACACATGGAGAGTTCCTCCACTTCTGTACAGGCGCCTCGGGCTACTAACCAGCATCCGTACACAGCATCGAAGACCATACCCCATTTTTTTGTCAGAACTTATATATATATATATTCACTGACCAGGCATAACATATGACCACTGACAGGTGAAGTGAATAACACTGATTATCTCTTCATCACGACACCTGTTAGTGGTGGGATATATTAGGCAGCAAGTGAACATTTTATCCACAAAGTTGATGTGTTAGAAGCAGGAAAAATGAGCAAGCGTAAGGAGTTGAGTGAGTTTGACAAGGACCAAATTGTGATGGCTAGACGACTGGGCCAGAGCATCTCCAAAACTGCAGGTCAGTTTGTTGCGTATGGGGCTGCATAGCCACAGGCAAGTCAGGGTGCCCATGCTGACCCCTGTCCATCGCCGAAAGCACCAACCATGGGCACGTGAACATCTGAACTGGACCACAGAGCAATAGAAGAAGGTGGCCTGGTCTGATGAATCATGTTTCTTTTACATCACGTGGATGGCCGGGTGCGTGTGCATCACTTACCTGGGGAACACATGGCACCAGGATGCACTATGGGAAGAAGGCAACCCGGCAGAGGCAGTGTGATGCTTTGTGTAATGTTCTGCTGGAAAACCTCAGGTCCTGCCATCCATGTGGATGTTGCTTTGACACGTACCACCAACCTAAGCATTGTTGCAGACCATGTACACCCTTTCATGGAAACAGTATTCCCTGATGGCTGTGGCCTCTTTCAGCAGGATGATGCTCCCTGCCACAAAGCAACAAGGGTTCAGGAATGGTTTGAGGAGCACAACAATGAGTTTGAGGGGTTTACTCGGCCTCCAAATTCACCAGATCTCAATCCAATCGAGCATCTGTGGGATGTGCTTGACTAACATCTTGGTGCCAGATACCACAGCACACCTTCAGGGGTCAGGGCTGTTGTGGCAGCAAAAGGTGGACCAACACAATATTAGAAAGGTGGTCTTAATGTTATGCCTGATTGGTGTATATATATATTATACACACATATATACACTTTGCAGTCATGTTATTATAACCACTAACTAATTTCGATGCTGGTAGCACATAGCTCATGAAGGAAGTCACATTTCGTGAGCTGGCTTGGTGGGTATATAAGGTGTGCGATTGGCTGTCTTCACACAAATCCCTTGATGCAAAAACGGAAAATTATTGGCTTTCGGGCCAAGGGTGGCAGTATTTCTGAAACTGTGCAGTTTGTGAACGTGTATAAGCTTCTGATCTAAATGATTTCTGTAACTGTTAAATATTTTATCAACATTATATTTAAAAAAACGAACATTATTTGTAAGATTCAGTCCATGTGTGTGTTGTGTATTCAGTTTAAATGTGTTTAATTGAAATGTACCTCACCCTCTTCTTACTCTGATATTATAGACTGTTGTTGGGGGCCCCATGGGGATCTTGAAAACAAGGGAGGATGAAGCATCAGTATCCAGTACTCCACTGGCCAGGCAGCTGTCCAATCAACCATCAGACTATGCCAGCAGTCCCATCAAAACAAAGACTATAACAGGTACCGTAGTACACATGCTTGCTTAGGTGCATACAACATGTACACAATTACAGTAACACAAAGCACCTGTGATGTAGCACCTGTACTCTCTCACTTTCTTAAACGCTTATCCAATTAGGGGCATGGGGGGGTGCTGGAGCCTATCCCAGCTTTTCAATGAGTGCAAGGCACACAGTAACACCCTCTTCCACTTTTGTACAGGTTCTTACACAGTGTCAAAGACCCCACCCCCTATTTAGTCCTGTTTTTTTCCCATCCAGCAGATTAGTTGCCAATTTTGTCTGCAACAGGCACTGCCAATTGTGTCTGCTAGGGGGCGCTAAGCCGACCGGTAGCAGAGCTGAGATTTGAACTCTGGGAGTTTAGAATCCCAGCACTGGTGTGCTAATGGAATATTACAGTGCACCCTAAATAAGATTCTTAAATTAAAGTAAGAAATCTGCTCTACTGGAGTAAAATTATTATGGAAGCACTTTGTAGTTCTACAATTACTAACTGTAGTCCATCTATTTCTCTACATACTTTTTTAACCTCCTTTTACTCTGTTCTTCAATGGTCAGGACCCCCACAGGACCACCACAGAGCAGATATTATTAAGGTGGTGGGTCATTCTCAGCACTGCAGTGACACTGACATGGTGGTGGTGTGTTAGTGTGTGTTGTGCTGGTATGAGTGGATCAGACACAGCAGCGCTGATGGAGTTTTTAAACACCTCACTGTCACTGCTGGACTGAGAATAGTGCACCAACCAAAAATATCCAGCCAACAGCGCCCTGTGGGCAGCGTCCTGTGACCACTGATAAAGGTCTAGAAGATGACCAACTCAAACAGCAGCAATAGACGACCGATCGTCTCTGACTTTACATCTACAAGGTGGACCAACTAGGTAGGAGTGTCTAATAGAGTGGACAGTGAGTGGACACGGTATTTAAAAACTCCAGCAGCGCTGCTGTGTCTGATCCACTCAGACCAGCACAACACACACTAACACACCACCACCATGTCAGTGTCACTGCAGTGCTGAGAATGATCCACCACCTAAATAATACCTGCTCTGTGATGGTCCTGGGAGAGTCCTGACCATTGAAGAACAGGGTGAAAGGGGGCTAACAAAGCATGCAGAAAAACAGATGGAGTAATTGTAGAACTATAAAGTGTTTCTATATGGTAAGTGGAGCTGATAAAATGGACAGTGAGTATAGAAACAAGGAGGTGGTTTTAATGTTATGGCTGATTGGTGTATATATATTTATAAATATATATACATACATACATACACACACTTTAGTATATTAGAGCCCAAAACTCACCCCATTAATGGTTTGGATATGCTGTAATGGTTATGATGTGTAGGCTGTTCTTATTTGTCCTATGTAAGCTGCAGACTTTCTGTTAAAAACGTATTTCATTTTGCTCATACAGTTAAATACCTACATCCAAAACCAGAAATCCTAATGGTTTAAAATCAGGAGTCTTTATTCCATTTTAGCAAATAAAACACAGCTAAAGGGTCTGACATGCTGACCAAAATACACTGTGTGTGTGTTAACAGGACATTTCAGAACCCACCCCCACCCCAGGTACTTGGTGCTTGGTACTTAGGGTGTTTGGTTTCAGTTTACTCAAAGCATGGTAGAGGAGTGACCAGAACCGAGAAAAGCAGAATAGATTATAGCGGCGGGTCAAGAGCAGCTTGTGAGCAGGATTTTGTTGGCAAGCAGCTGCTGGTGGAAGTGCCGTTGTTACGAGAGACAGGTGTTTCTTTTACTAGCCATGAACACCGCAAATTATGGATAAAGTTTTTATTGTACCGCTATTTATGAAGCGTGTAATGTCTGAAACGTCAGGTTGATGTCTTTTTCTTCCTGTTGCCTTACTGATCAGCCATAATATTAAAACCACCTTCTTGTTTCAACACTCATTGTTCATTTTATCAGCTCCACTTACCATATAGAAGCACTTTGTAGTTCTACAATTACTGACTGTAGTCCAACTGTTTCTCTACATACTTTTTTAGCCTGCTTTCACCCTGTTCTTCAATGGTCAGGACCCCCACAGAACCACCACAGAGCAGGTATTATTTAGGTGGTGGATCATTCTCAGCACTGCAGTGACACTGACATGGTGGTGGTGTGTTAGTGTGTGTTGTGCTGGTATGAGTGGATCAGACACAGCAGCGCTGCTGGAGTTTTTAAATACCATGTCCACTCACTGTCCACTCTATTAGACACTCCTACCTAGTTCAATGTAAAGTCAGAGACGATCGCTCATCTATTGCTGCTGTTTGAGTCGGTCATCTTCTAGACCTTCATCAGTGGTCACAGGGCGCTGCCCACAGGGCGCTGTTGGCTGGATATTTTTGGTTGGTGGACTATTCTCATTCCAGCAGGATCAGTGAGGTGTTTAAAAACTCCAGCAGCGTTGCTGTGTCTGATCCACTCATTCCAGCACAACACACACTAACACACCACCACCATGTCAGTGTCACTGCAGTGCTGAGAATGATCCAACACCCAAATAATACCTACTCTGTAGTGGTCCTGTGGGGGTCCTGACCATTGAAAAACAGCATGACAGGGGGCTAACAAAGCATGCAGAGAAACACATGGACTACAGTCAGTAATTGTAGAACTACAAAGTGCTTCTACGTGGTAAGTGAAGCTGATAAAATGGACAGTGAGTGTAGAAACAAGGAGGTGCTTTTCACCTTCCGGACAAACAAACAAACCTATTAATCCTTTTTGCTAATCTATAGGACCTAAAGTTAAGTTACAAGGTGATTACCCCATTGAGACTTAACAGCACATAATTTGTTTTAGTGAAAACTAAGGATCTGTTAAAAAAGCTGAGAGAAGATCATTTCATCACGCCAAAAGGGCAATGGGTTTAAGACTTTTAATATCTTGAACATTCCTAGAGACACCACTGGGGGTATTGTCCGGAAGCTCCATACTGATGGCATGGCAGCAAATCTGACTGGCCATTGGATTTAATATGCAGACATGACAATGCCGACATGATAGGACTAATATGATCAAACTTTATAAACATTTTGAACCGACTGGAGCTTGTACAACAAAGAAAAAGACATACAGGATGACCAGATAAAGTCTCCTTGCTTTCGACCAAGGAGGGCACCAATTGTTGGCTGGAATACAGCAGAAGGAATTTGGATAGGCCTTTTGAATCAGATGATGAATCAGAACTGGATTAATTTGGCCATATGGATCAGCAGTTCTGGTGCAAAACACATAAGCCTTATGACCAGAGGAATACTATACCCACAAACTTAACCACAAGGAGCTGAACTAGTGTACCAGTGACAAGGACACTACGTTTACATTATTTAGCAGACGCTTTTATCCAAAGCAACTTACAATTATGTCTATACACAATTAGAGCACTTGAGGGTTAAGAGGGCCCAACAGTGGCAACTTGATGGTGGTGGGGCTTGAATCGGCACCCTTCTGATTACTAGTCCAGTACCTTCACCGCTGAGCTACCACTGGCCTAACACCTGTAATCTGTGCCCCCCACCTGTAATACTATTCCCTTTTTGGTGGTTGTCTTGCTTTTGCCTCTCTGGTGCACCTGTTGCCACTTTCATTTGCACCATTAACAATAGCTTCCTAACTGGATATATATTGATATACATTTTCACATATACATATACAGTATATTTAGTAGACTTGGTGTTATACTGTGTTTTCTACTTCTATACTTCATGAACTTGAGGAGTGTGATTGTTGGCCAGTGTTTTATCCAGACATAACAAGCTGAATTAGTTCCACAGAGATCTAGTTTTGCACCTCTGTGCTTTTTAGCAGAGGAGTGTACATGGTGTAGAGATAGATACGATTACATCACTTGTTTTAATTTCCAGCATTGCTTAATTTTCTTCAGTGTTATGGTTGTTCCCACGGTGGTTTGAATGACGGCCGGCTTTTTATTGTTCTTATCATAAGTCCGAGAGCATGTTGTGAAATCTTGTGTGGTGCGTTTTTGGGAACATTCAGGTCTTTTTTTTTTATTAATAATGTCTGTCAGGCACTTATGTTTCTCCTGATTAACTGTGTTTTTTCCAAGCTACCCCCTATAAATTCTATTTTTATAGTCTATTTTGTAATGTGAAGTTGTGAACATGGACATGGTAAGGTTGGATACGTTTACAGTTCCTTAAATGGGGTTTTGAGATCTTCCTGCTTGAGTTCTTGCTGAGCCTTTGGTAGGATTTTATCATGCTGGCCACTCTTTACCACTTTTCTTTTGAGCATTTTGGTTCATTAAGTGGTTTGATAGAGTCGTAAAGCCTTGAAATGGCTTTGCAATCCTTTCCACACTGATACATTTCAGTAACAACGCAACTCCTAAGAATTTTTTTAGTTTGAAGCATAGTGACCATGCACTTAATGGTAAGGTTAAAGAGTACGTATATTCTACAGGGCTGGCTAAAATTATTTTTGCAAGTATTGATAAAAATATGTTCCATAATGTCAAAAAAATTAACAATTATAGAAAAAATGTTTCACTGTTTTTGAAGTAGGGCTGGGCGGTATGGCCAAAAATTTGTATCACAGTATTTTTGTTAAGATTCTGATAGTGTTTTATGGTATAATTGCGATATTTTTAAATTTATTTAAATGTATTTTAAAATTTCTCATTCTTTTTCTAAATTTTCCTCCCAATCTGGTCGTATCCAATCACCCAATTGCATTACGCTGTCTCTCTACTGATGCTGATCCTTACTGCTGATTGAGGAGAGCGAGACTGTCACACGCCCCATCCGATGCGTGTGCAGTAGCCGACTGCATCTTTTCACCCGCATGAGTCGAGTTCATATGCGGATCAGCTTTGTGTATGGAGAGACACACCCTGATCAATGCATTTTTCCCAGACTCTATGCAGGCGCCATCGATCAGCCAGCAGAGGTCTTAATTGCATCAGTTATGAGGAGTCTCTATCCGACTTCCCATCCTGTATGAACAACAAGCCAATCGTTGTTCATGTAGCCTCTGGTGTGCTAGTGTTTTTTACCGCTGTGCCACCTGAGCTCCCAGTGTATTTTTTATTTATATTTTTTTTTATCCACCATATCAACAAAACCTCTATCAGCGAAACCTCTATTTTTCTACTGTTACTATTATGCTACCTGGCTTACTAGTAATCTGTACCTAATCTGCACGCACTTTTAGCAGCAAACATTATTATATGATTTGGCACCTATTGATGAAAAATCCATATCGGTATACCGGATTTTAGACACACTTCTTCCTACTGATGCACCCAGTATACCAGTTTAAAAGTAAGCCCAACTCATGAATATGTGCTTGTGTTTTTTAGAATCCCGTCCTCATTCCATTCCAGTGAAAGTCATACAGTCATCGGGTGAGAGCTCAGAATCTCTGGAGGACGGATTTAAGAACCTGATCACACATGCTTGGGATGCAGTTAAACGCCTTACGCTCCAGGTATACAATTACTCCACACACGGTGTTTTACAATTCACGAGGTGTCATAAAGCTCAGTGGTTAAATCTGAGACATAACAGCTAAGAGTTAGTGTGATAAGTCACAGTGTGTCCATTAAGATGCATGATTTTGCTAGCACAGTTAGATGCTTACAGAATGAGGGGAATTCATTCACTGGTTCCATCGATGATGCCACATTTTTATGGACCTGGCAGCAAACCTCAACCACCACATTACGCCCACAGTGTTTAACATGATGTAAAAATGTAATTAAAACAGACAGCAATTATTCCCAATACTCAATTAAGAATGGGTTGGTGAGGTCACTCAGGTGGCGCAGCGGTAAAACACGCTAGCACACCAGAGCTGACATTTCGAACTCAGCTCTGCCATCCGGCTGGGCTGGGTGGCTACATGAACAACGTTTGGCTGTTTTTCATACAGGGTGGGGAGCCGGATAGGAATCTCGTAACTGATGCAATTGTGACCTCTGCTGGCTGGTTGAGGAATAATGCATTGATCAGGGCGTGGCTGTCCGTACACAAAGCTGATCCGCATGCAGACTCGCCTCGTGCAGATGAAAAGATGCAGTCGGCTACTGCACACGTGTCGGAGGGGACGTGTGTCAGTCTCGCTGCATGTTCTCCCCGTGTCTGCGTGGGTTTCCTCCGGGAGCTCCGGTTTCCTCCTACAGTCCAAAAACATGCAGTCAGGTTAATTAGAGATACTGAATTGCCTTATAAGTGAATGGGTGTGTGTGTGTGTATGTGTGTCTGCCCTGTGATGGACTGGCGTCCCGTCCAGGGTATTACTGTGTGCCTTGCGGCCATTGAAAAGTTGGGATAGGCTCCAGCACAATCTGTTTTTAAATAGAATGTTAACTACTAAAGCAAATAGGAAATAGCATTAGATGGGAATAACAGTAGTTGATGGTTTAGTGTGTTTAAGTGTATTTGTGATATATTTACCATCTATGTTATAGGGGATACTGGTAGCCTAGTGGGTAGAACTTTGGGCTATTATGAATACCACTGATTATCTCTTTATCACGGCACCTGTTAGTGGGTGGGATATATTAGCCAACAAGTGAACATTTTATCCTCAAAGTTGATGTGTGTGTTAGAAGCAGGAAAAATGATCAAGCGTGTGGCTAGACGACTGGATCAGAGCATCTCCACAACTGCAGCTCTTGTGGGGTGTTCCCGGTCTGCAGTGGTCAGTATCTATCAAAAGTGGTCCAAAGAAGGAAGAGTGGTAAACCGGTGACAGGGTCATGGGCAGCCAAGACTCATTGATGCACGTGGGGAGCGAAGGCTGGTCCGTGTGGTCCGATCCAACAGACGAGCTACTGTAGCTCAAATTGCTGAAGAGGTTAATGCTGGTTCTGATAGAAAGGTGTCAGAATCATATCACATTGCAGCACAGTTTGTTGCGTATGGGCCTGCTTAGCCACAGACCAGTCAGGGTGCCCATGCCGACCCCTGTCCGATGCCGAAAGCCCCAACGATGGGCACGTGAACATCGGAACTGGACCACGGAGCGATGTTAGATGGTGGCCTGGTCTGATGTGTCAGTGTGATGCTTTGGGCAATGTTCTGCTGGGAAACCTTGGGTCCTGCCATCCATGTGGATGTTACTTTGACACGTACCACCTACCTAAGCATTGTTGGAGATCATGTACACCCTTTCAGCAGGATAATGCGCCCTGCCACAAAGCTAAAATGCTTCAGGAATGATTTGAGGAGCACAACACTGAGTTTGAGGTGTTGTCTTGGCCTCTAAATTCCCCAGATCTCGATCCAATCGAGCATCTGTGGGATGTGCTGGACAAACAAGTCCGATCCATGGAGGCCCCACCTCGCAACTTACAGGAGTTAAAGGATCTGCTGCTAACATCTTGGTGCCAGATACCACAGCACACCTTTAGGTGTCTAGTGGAGTCCATGCCTCGATGGGTCAGAGCTGTTTTGGCAGCAAAAGTGGGACCAACACAATATTAGGAAGGTGGAAGGCTATTAGTCTGCTGGTATGAGAGTGCAGGCACCTATAAGACAAATGAAAAGTCCACAGTTAGGATAATAAACGTCCTTGATGTTTCTCTCTCTGCCCAGATGTTAATTATCCCCCCCCCCCCCCCCCCCACCCCACAGGTAGAGCTTCAGCCGTGTTGTGTATTTGTGCCTAAGGACACCCTACCATGCCCCTGCACCATAGCGTCCGGTGATATCCCAAGCACCGTGCGCAGCTGGTACCACGGTCAGGCCTCCATGCCTGAGACTCTGGTAGTCTGCCTGCCCCAGATCAGTGTGCTAAGTGCTGGGCATAAACACATGGAGCCACTACAGGAGATCCCTTTCACCATACCCAAACCCATACTGGAGGAAGGTAGGTCCGCTCCAGCACTCACATTCTGTATACACATTTTTCGCACCGGTTTGTTAGATTCTGAGCTCGTGTTTGTGTATGTTTATAGGTGATGCATTCCCATGGACAGTGACGGTGGGCCAGTTTAGTGTGTATACGCTGCTGGGACATCAGTGCTCTCTCCCTCTATTGGAACCAGTAGGCTGTACCTCTACTCTCGCAGTGACCTTTCACAAACCTCAGCCTGCTTCCACCACGTCAACCTCTAGACACGCTGTTATCATCTGTCTTCATGTAGACCTGCAGCCGCTATTTCTGAAACTCTCCAAACTACAGGTAAAGCAACTCTACACTTCTCCACTAATCTAGTGCTATGTTTTATATAATAAAGTAATACATGTATCACAGGAGGGGATGCACAAGTCCAGATTTTGGCACATCAGTAAATTGCTCACTACTGAGATCATCTTATTACACTTGTTAATAATTTAGGAACTGAGGACACTAATTGTTGCAGTTTTACAAGTGGAATTTTTGTCCTTTGTTACTTGAGACGAGACTAGCTGCTTAACAGTCCATGGTCCTCACTGTCTAATTCTCTTCTAAATGATCAACATACATGTCCATTCGGAGACACGTCTGGACTACAGGCAGGCCAGTCAGGCATACACACTTTGTGTTTACAAAGCTGCACTGTTGTACCATGTGCAGAAAGAGGCCTGGTCTCACCTAGCTGAAATAATCATGTACTTCCCGGTAAAGGTGTCACCTTGATGGCAGTATAGACCTCTGTGTCAAAGGTGGCTTCACACATATGCTAGTCACCCTTTTGCATCTTTCACTGACACCAGTCTGGATGGTCCATTTTGCCTTTGGCACCAAGAAGTGTGCAGTTCCCAACAAGCAGCTGAAATGTGGACTCATCTGACCACATCACGTTTCCATTGTCTTTCTGTCTGAAAGTATGGGCTCAGAGAACTCTGGGACGTTTCTGCATAGACGAGGCAAGGCAAAGTCTATTTAGAGGTGCTGTACAGGCTCAGTATTCTGTTCTATGTGACATAAAACTATCAAGGATACAGATAAATCTCACAAAAGCATGATTCTTAAAACATAGTTCATATTAAAACTATTAAATACAATCGCTACACCCCTCAACCAGTGTTATCAAAGTTAAAAGATGTGTCTTCAGCATTTACGTAAAAACACCAAATCACCTCTGCTTTTAAGCTTAGACCTTGATGTTTCCAAAGCATTGAATTACCAGACGTGGGGCTTTCAGAGGAATCCGAACTTGCAGAAGTTCTGCCAGGTATGATGGTGCCATCCCATTTAAGGCCTTAAAACCAGCAATAATACCTTAAAATTAATCCTAAATTTCACTGGAAGCCAATGAAGGGAAGCTAGGACTGGCATTATTGAGTCACGTTTCCTTCTCCCAGTTAAAAGACAGGCTGCTGCATTTTGCACCAATTGCATAGAATTGATATACGGCTTTCTTTTTGCATAATAGAGTTTCACGTTGTGGGTGGCACGGTGGCTAAGTGGGTAGCACTGTCGCCTCACAGCAAGAAGGTCCTGGGTTCGATCCCCAGGCGGGGCGGTCCGGGTCCTTTCTGTGCGGAGTTTGCATGTTCTCCCCGTGTCTGCGTGGGTTTCCTCCGGGTGCTCCCTAAAACATGCAGCCAGGCTAATTGAAGACACAATAGATACCTAGCCGCTAGGATGCATAAACCAGTGCACTGTAGTGCCGGTCCCAAGCCCGGGTAAGTAGGGAGGGTTGTGTCAGGAAGGGCATCCGGCATAAAAACTGTGCCAAATCAATAATGCGGATCACAATCCACCGGCGACCCCGAGCGGGAGCAGCCGAGGAAATAGGGAGAGATAGAGAGAGTTTCACGTTGCATTTCTTGATGCAGTGATGGACTGTGTTAAGTGATAATAGTTTTCTGAAGTACTCTAAAACTCATGTAGCTTATTTGCACTGTTTAATTGAAAAATGTTCTTTTTTAAGTGATAGTTTTCTTACAAGGTTTGGCACAAATGGCTCAAATGAGTCATGACAAATCATTGCCTGTACACGCTGAGCTTTTGGTGAATTCTCCTTTTATAGCCAATCGTGATTCGCTCACGTTACCAATTCACCTGATTATTGTAGAATGTACTTGAATATTATACCTTTCATTCTTAATTTGACCTTCTCCCACCTTGAAGGATGCCCAAAATAATTTGACCTCTTAACCCATTTACAGATTTTGTTGATGAACCTACTGTTTGTAACTTGCCTTTTTGGATTTATTAAATAATCTTATTTTAATCTTATTTTTTATTAATATGTTATTTGTTTTTTACTACTTTTTATTTAATTTTTTATGTTTTTTAATGTTTATTTATTTATTTATTTGGATTTAAAAGGGTAAAATTAAGATTTTCTGCACCTGCATTTTTGCCAGATTCATTTCCCATGGAATAAATTTACTTCCAAACCATTCAAACTTTTAGTGATAATTTTTTTCTTTTTCTCACTCAGGTACAGTTGCTTTATGAGTTGTATCTGAGTTGGAGCAGCATCAATGATCGTCTACAGAAGAGAGAAACGTTCTGGCAGTTTTCTGGCTTTGCCGGAGACCCTCATCCACAACCCGCTGGCCCCACCTCCCCCATCAACAGCAGCGCCGGCACCATGCCTCCGGACAACAGCACCCTCAGTCCTTCAGCCGATCTGGGATCACCCACAGAGGTCAGATATTATATGATGTGTTTAAACAACAGTAAAACATTTAGGTACATTGTCAGTTTACACATGTGTTGTGAGTATTATTGTATGAATTTAATTCTGATCAAACAAGTTGGGACAGTATGGAAAATGCAAATAAAATGAAAATATAGACACTCTTACATTCTTTGACTTTTATTTGATTGCAGACAGTTTGAACCCAATATGTTTCATGTTTTGTCTGCTCAACTTCATTTCATTTGTTAATATACCTCCATTCCTGCATTTCAGGCCTGCAACACATTCCAAAAAAAGTTGGGACAGGAACAATTTAGGGCTAGTAATGAGGTGAAAAAACTAAATAATGATGTGATTCCAAACAGGTGATGTCAACAGGTGATTGTAATCATGGTTTGGTACAAAACAGCATACAGGAAAGGCTGAGTCTGTGATGAACAAAGATGATCAGAGGATCCAGTTTGTCAACAAATGTGTGAGAAAATGATTGAAATGTTTAAAAACAATGAACCTCAAAGAAAGATTAGAAGGGATTTGCATATTCCTCCCTCTACAGTGCATAATATCATTAAACCATCAAAGAATCAGGAGGAATTTCAGTGTGTAAAGGCCAAGGGTGCAAGATTAAGCTGAACGCCTGTGATCTTCGATCCCTCAGACGGCACTGCATCAAGAACCACCACTCAACAATAGCTGATATAACCACATGGGTGAGGGATTACTTTGGCAAACCTTTGTCAAGCACTACAATACAGAGTTACATGCAGCTTCCACTTAAAGCTTTACTGTGCAAAAAAGAAGCCTTATGTTAACCATGTCCAGAAGCGGCGTCGACTTCTCTGGGCTCTGAGGCATCTAGGATGGACCTTCACACAGTGGAAACATGTATTGTGGTCAGATGAATCAGCATTCCAGGTCTTTTTTCACTAGGGCAGCTGTAGCCTAGTGGTTAAGGTACTGGTCCAGTAATCAGAAGTTGCCGGTTCAAGCCTCACCACTGCCAGGTTGCCACTGTTGGACCCTTGAGCAAGGCCCATAACCACCCATTGCTTACTGTAGATTGTATACTGTCACAACTATAAGTCACTTTGGATAAAAGCGTCTGCTAAATGCTTAAAATGTAAAATGTAATGTAAATGTTTTCACCTGCTGCACACATTTTAAGGCATGGGTTCAGAAGAAGAGGGTACGGGTACTGGACTGGTCTGCCTGCAGTCCTGATCTGTCCCCAATAGAGAATGTGTGGAGAATTTTTAAACGAAAAATGCGACCACGACGACGACCCCGTACTGTTGCACATCTTAAGACGTGTTTGCAGGAAGAATGGGACAAAATAAAATCTGAAACACTAAATCACTTGGTCTCCTCGGTGCCAAAACATCTTTTAAGTGTGGTGAAAAGGAACGGCAACATTACAAAGTGGTAAATGCTTTACTGTCCCAACTTTTTTGGAATGTGTTGCAGGCCTGAAATGCAGGAATGGATGTTTATTAATAAATAAAATGAAGTTGAGCAGATAACACATGAAATATCTCAGGTTCATCCTGTCTGCAATGTTAATGTAAGAAACTCTGTGTTTTCTTTATAGCTACACATTTAACGCTGTGTGTGTTTCTCAGGGTGACTCTGTTCCCGCTGGTGAGGACCCTGTCTTTTATGAATCACTTACTCTGGAGCAGAAGACGAGTAGCATCGGGGGTGGCAAGGTTAGCCTGTGGATGCAGTGGATGCTCCCAAAACTCACAGTTAAACTGTTTTCTTCAGATCTTGCTACCAAGACAGGTACCATTCTCCTATCCTCTCTTAGCAGTAAAAAGATTACTCTGCTTTAAGGTCTCACTTATAACCAGTCACTGATGAATGATGTACTATGAATTATCTAATAACTGGAAAAAACTTTGATTGTTTACATTTACAACCCTGATTAAGAATGTGTGTGTGTGTGTGTTTGTTTGTGTGTGTGTGTGTGTGTGTGTGTGTGTGTGTGTGTTACAGAGATATGTGTGATCAGTGAGTTAGAAGATCTGAGTGCCTCTGTAGATGTGCAGGACGTTTACACAAAGTTAAAATGTAAAGTGAGCAGCTTTAACATCGACCATTACAGGAGCAGGTGGGTGTGAGCAGCAGTGCATTTCTATACCCTGTTTTTTATGAACCAGCTGCACGTCTGCAGGCTTTTGAAGAGTTTATAAAGCTAAATGCTGTGTGTACAGTAATACTGTGTGTTTGTTTCCTGGGGTGTAATTTTGCCTTATTCACCACATTATTTTATTTTTTTTTTCTGCATTTTCTCCCTTTTTCTCTTGATTTAGTGTAGTCAATTTGTCTTCCGCTGCTGGAGATCCTGGATTGCATTTGAGAAGTGTACAGTACAATACAATATACAATATATGCTCATACACTATACCCTCCTTAATATACAATACAATATACAATATATGCTCATACACTATACCCTCCTTAATATACAATACAATATACAATATATGCTCATACACTATACCCTTCTTAATATACAATACAATATACAATATATGCTCATACACTATACCCTCCTTAATATACAATACAATATACAATATATGCTCATACACTATATCCTCCTTAATATACAATACAATATACAATATATGCTCATACACTATACCCTCCTTAATATACAATACAATATACAATATATGCTCATACACTATATCCTCCTTAATATACAATACAATATACAATATATGCTCATACACTATACCCTCCTTAATATACAATACAATATACAATATATGCTCATACACTATATCCTCCTTAATATACAATACAATATACAATATATGCTCATACACTATACCCTCCTTAATATACAATACAATATACAATATATGCTCATACACTATACCCTCCTTAATATACAATACAATATACAATATATGCTCATACACTATACCCTCCTTAATATACAATACAATATACAATATATGCTCATACACTATATCCTCCTTAATATACAATACAATATACAATATATGCTCATACACTATACCCTCCTTAATATACAATACAATATACAATATATGCTCATACACTATACCCTCCTTAATATACAATACAATATACAATATATGCTCATACACTATATCCTCCTTAATATACAATACAATATACAATATATGCTCATACACTATACCCTCCTTAATATACAATACAATATACAATATATGCTCATACACTATACCCTCCTTAATATACAATACAATATACAATATATGCTCATACACTATACCCTCCTTAATATACAATACAATATACAATATATGCTCATACACTATACCCTCCTTAATATACAATACAATATATGCTCATACACTATACCCTCCTTAATATACAATACAATATACAATATATGCTCATACACTATACCCTCCTTAATATACAATACAATATACAATATTTTCAATGTACGCTTATACACTTTACCCTCCTTAATATACAATACAATATACAATATATGCTCATACACTATACCCTCCTTAATATACAATACAATATACAATATATTCAATATACGCTTAAACACTTTACCCTCCTTAATATACAATACAATATACAATATATGCTCATACACTATACCCTCCTTAATATACAATACAATATACAATATATGCTCATACACTATATCCTCCTTAATATACAATACAATATACAATATATTCATTATATGCTTATACACTTTACCCTCCTTAATATGCAATACAATATACAATATATGCTCATATACTATACCCTCCTTAATATACAATACAATATTCAATATATGCTCATACACTATACCCTCCTTAATATACAATACAATATATGCTCATACACTATACCCTCCTTAATATACAATACAATATACAATATATGCTCATACACTATACCCTCCTTAATATACAATACAATATACGATATTTTCAATGTACGCTTATACACTTTACCCTCCTTAATATACAATACAATATACAATATATGCTCATACACTATACCCTCCTTAATATACAATACAATATACAATATATTCATTATACGCTTATACACTTTACCCTCCTTAATATACAATACAATATACAATATATGCTCATACACTATACCCTCCTTAATATACAATACAATATACAATATATTCAATATACGCTTATACACTTTACCCTCCTTAATATACAATACAATATACAATATATTCATTATATGCTTATACACTTTACCCTCCTTAATATACAATACAATATACAATATATGCTCATACACTATACCCTCCTTAATATACAATACAATATACAATATCTACAATAGAATTTACAGTATATACAATACAATATATACAATATACGCTGATACACTATACCCTCCTCAATATACAATATATGCTCATACACTATACCCTCCTCACTATACAGTACAATATACGCTGATACACTATACCCTCCTCAATATACAATATGTACAATATATACAATATACCCTCATACACTATACCCTCCTTATTATACAATATATACAATATACCCTCATACACTATACCCTCCTCAATATACAATATGTACAATATATACAATATACCCTCATACACTATACCCTCCTTAATATACAATATATACAATAACATTTACAGTATATACAATACAGTATATACTCACTCTACCCTCCTCGAACGCAATCGGGGATCCCCAGCAGTGAATTGGCTATGCTGAATTAGAGAGACGGGGGAAAATGCATAAATAAATAGAAAAAAAATGTGACTTAGTGAGAATATTAATAATGAAATAATAGTGAAATAAAGCAAAATTACAGTGCGCAATCTTTGATTGTTTTGTGAAGTTGATCTGAATAAGGTTTGATTGTGTGTCTGTCTCTCTCGGTGGTTCAGTTGAAATATAGATTACAGCTCAGCTGCAGGTTATCTTTGCGGACCCCTTTCTATTCGCCCGTGCTTTCTGTGCAGGCGTCTTTATCTATTAAACAGGGTCCTTGCACAGTGTTTGAAGAACCTACCCACTTAGTTCGGTCATCCCACCCAGTAGACATGGTGGCCAATTATTGTATGCTGCAGGAACTGCCAATTGTGTTCGCTAGATGGTGCCCTGCCAACTGGTAGCAGAGCCGAGATTCAAACTGAGGTGAATTGGAGATAAAAAATTGTCCACAATGTGTTTGACATTAAAGACTTGAACTGATGAATCATGTGTAACCAGTAACTAAAAATTGTATTTTTATTGTAAATGTTTAATAAATTCTTTTCACCTATTTATTCATGCAGTGGAAAAGCCAGTCCATCATGTTCGAGCCTGTCTAAGGGAGTGCTGTTATCCTGTACAGACATGCTTAACCGTCGCACCGTGCTTCTCCGTCCGGCCAGCCATAACAACCCCTTCATCCACTTTTCCACACCCTGTCCTCCAGTAAGTTTCCTTATAAATCTCTTTGTTTGGTTAATTTGAGGTTTCCGGTACACATGCACATGCTTGCATCACTTATCTCAGTGGTCCCGGTATATATAAGATATAATTTCATGGACCGGTGGGGGTGGGAGGATTTAAGAAATACAAATTATATGGCAAGCATAATAAAAAAAACACAAAGTGCATAACAATACTACTCAACCAATGATAGTTTTGCTGTTTGCTGCAACGAGACACTCCCACTTAGAGGTGATGGGAGAAGATAACACCTGAAGTGTGTTTCTTATGTACAGTCTACTCAACTTTGTTTTGGTTGCCGTCACTGCAGAAAATTTCTGGATATTTCTTGATTTTTTTTTCTATTTTATTTATGCATTTTTCTCTTAATTTAGTGTAGTCAGTTTGTCTTCCGCTGCTGGTGGATCCCTGATTGTAGTCGAGAAGGGTATACTGCTGCTCACGCCTCCTTCGACCTGCGCACAGCCCTTAGTGGAACCCTTTTTCACCCATGCATTCGTCACAGGCACCTCTCTATCTGCTAATCAGGGTCTTTACACAGTGTTTAAAGACCCCACCCACATAGTCCGGTCATACCGCCTTAGCAGAAATGTGTCTGCTGCAGGCACTGCAAATTATGCCAGATAGATCAACGATTTCCAACCTTGACTGCCATGGGTGGGAGGATTTAAAATAGAATAACAATAGAATGGAAAATCAGTGTGAATACTGAGCTTTTCGGATGCAATGAGACACTGCTCCCACCTAGTGGTGATTGGAGACAATACCACCCGAAGAGTTTTGGAAATTTAAATGCTCTTGTAGCAATCTCTAATTATTTATTCTTTCTGTGCGGCCCGGTAATAAATGACCACTGGGCTAGACGACTGGGTCAGAGCATCTCCAAAACTGCAGTCTGCAGTGGTCAGTATCTATCAAAACTGGTCCAACAGAACCCTTTATCATCCATGATCTTTATTTCTTGATTTCTTGTTTTTAAATGAAGGGAACACACACAGTATTTTAATGCACTGATATTTTATTTATTTCTCAGTTGTAGTTCAGGGAAAAGGTAAAAGGATAAGAGTGAGGTACAAAGGATGTAGAGGATTTGTTCTATTGCTGGACATGGTGGCTTTTACTGTAAAAATGTGACAAATAAAACAAATAAATCATCATTTCTGTTAAACTGGGTTGGACAGAATCATTTCTCTCCTATCGATGCCAATCGTGGGAAGATAAAGTAGCCACTGTGTGATAGGAGAGACTGTAAAATGGAATATGGTAAAAATGAAAGTAAAACCGTATCAAAATCTTCCCCAGATGCAGGTGTGAATACAAAGATACACAAACAGTCTGAAACAGAAACGACATGTTCAACAATTAAACACAAACTCATCTGTGTCTGGAGCATCACATTAAAAACATGTCAAATAAACCAAATATAAAAGAGACTTACAAGAAAATAGTAACGAGTTTTACAAACATTATGATGAACAAACACAAGCCAGTCATTTATTATTTGTACTTTACGATCAGAATATAAATATGTACCATATTGTAGCTACAAAACAATAAAAGTACAGATGTTTTTTAACACAGATGTGTCTATTTATTGTAGATAGTGGACGCTGTACATCTTCTTGTTCCTTTATCGTTGGGATAGGGCGAGCACAAGACCCGCTTAGGCCAACTAGCCAACCTGAATTACAAGCCAGCTAGCCGGGTTAAGAGACAGAGTAGCCATCTATTTAACAGAAATAGCTAGTTACTCCAGCATTTTACAGGGTCACAACAGAGGAACAAGAATAGCACTATCTACAAAACACAGAGAGTACAAAATCAGAAATATACTCATGTACTTTAACATGTAGCCACAATTTCATACGTATATGTTCAGATTGTAAAGAACAAATACTAAAGGAATGACGTGGATTCGTCACTGCATTACGTTTGTAATCTTAGTTGCTATGATCCTGAAGTCGTGTTTTATATTTGTTTTATTTAAGCATCTTTTCAAATGTGATCCTACAAACATGAATGAGTTGGCATTTATTTGGGAATGTGTTGTAGCTGTTAGAGACTGTATGTGTATCTATGTATTTACACCTGTATGGTAAAGGTTTGGTACTGTTGTACTCACATAGTAAAATACACTATTAATAGGGGGATTAATTTAACAATAATAATTTAGTAATCATGTTAAAAACAGGGACGGGGAGGGAAGAGAGTAAAATGAAGACTAAAAACATCCAGGACTGTTTCTCTCCTGGCATCTTTTGACTTTGGTCAGTAAATTGTTCCTCCACCAGTGATCAAAGTCAGCACAGAGCTTCTTGATGTGAGCGCGCTTGTGGTGGAGGTAAAAGAGTCGCTGTCTCTCGCTAGTGTGATTCAGGTTGTGCTACAGGTAGATACACACAGAGACCATTTCCATGTTAATAGGTTAACGGTATATTAGTATTACAATAGTATTAGTACATTAGTGTTATATTTGTATTAATAATGCTGAACAGTTTTGTCCAAACTCACTTCTAGCAAGTTCTTTTCTCCCTGGTTGTTTTTATCATGCACTTCCTGTACAAGGAGGAAAGATAAAGCTGTTCATTATGAAACAAAAATCACAATCCAAGTGTACAATAATAATAACTATGAACCAAAGTAGCAGAAATATGGATTTAATAATTAGATTTAATCAATGATGTTATTAATTCTGGTTGAATTGACCGTGAAACAATTAGCTGTTCAGTTTGTGTTTGTATCCGTCTGGTGTCCCAACCTGAAACTGTTTCAGTCCCGGCAGCAGATGGCAGAATGGTTGGATGCCATCGACGCGTGCATGAAGGGCGCAGTACTCTTTAGAGAGCTGTTTGTACGCTCTCATGTACTGCCGCCTCTGTGAGAGTGTCACCACTTTGGTGTATCTCCTGAAAAGAAGCAGAGACGTTACAGTAACGTTCAGCCGTTCTACACTGTAGAAAAGTGTTTGGAGGAGTGAAGTACAGAGAAAGCAGTTACAGTTGGTGTAGGATTATTAACAGATTAAAACACTCACAGTTTGTAACCAGGGGTCAGCAGGCTGGATGGTTCATTGACCAAAGCCGTTCCTGCAGCATCTATAAGAAGAACAAAGCTGTCATGTTAGACGTTTTATTACTGCTAATACTTGCTAATATTACAACCTGGTTCCTCACTGTACGTTTTTATTTACAGTAAATGATCCAGTGTTACTATAGTAGTTTTTATATTTTATGGCTGTTCTAATGATGCTAAAATTTACATGTAACTGTAATACCATGTTTCAGTTTTCCTCATTTAATCAATGTCAAGACCTGCATGATATGATTAGCATGTAGCTGTGAAGGATGAAGGATGAAGTATGTTCAAATCCCTTAATACAAGGTTTAAAGTGGATTAACCTGCTTATACTGTACTATGTGTAAACAAGCACATAAACGCTGTTCACACACCGGCTGGTGAGAGTCGCTCTTCTTCCTCAGCATGGTGTCTTTTGCTGGGTGACTCTTCTGTATCAGCCTCCCTGCACCTCTTTGTACCTTTAGTAGCATGAAGCTGGTAGCAACAACAACATGTACTCAGCATCAAACTATAGATATGGTTTGTAAAGACAGCTTAAGATATCTGGTTAAAAAAAGCTATAAGGACATCACATGATCAGTCTTTACCTGCTCCATGTTCACTGTGTGTTCAAAACACGATAAAGTGTCAGAAAGTTAAGAAAATGTGACGTTGATCTGAAATAAGGCTTGATAGCTTGATAGTGTGTCTGTCTCTCTCTGTGGTTCAGGTGAAATGTGAATTACAGCTCAGCTGCAGGTTCCACTGAATCTTCGGAATGTTCGGCTGCATTGTGACATCATCGATGGTTAAAAGCCCAGTACAAACTGTAGTGAACTGAATTCTATTGAAATATATAGAAGACAAATATATGATTATAAAGCTCATTTAAATCAATAAATACACCTATTTACCTCTATCTGGTTTGGAATCTGTCCCATATTGACCTGGCATTACCAGTTTCTTTCACTCTTAATAAGTTTTGTACCACCAGAAACCACTGGGTGTAAGTAATAGCCACAAATATGCTTTTACTCAGAGACGATTTTCACTCAGTACAAAGTCAAAAGCCATAATTTATCTACAACCCCAAATAAGAAAAAGTTGCACAGAATGGAAAATGCAAACAATAAAACAACACAGAGTTTTTTACATTTACTTTGACTTTTATTTGATTGCAGACAGGATGAACCTGAGATATTTCATGCTTTATCTGCTCAACTTCATTTCATGTATTAATAAACATCCATTCCTGCATTTCAGGTCTGCAACACATTCCAACAAAGTTAGGATAGTAAAGCATTTACCACTTTGTAATGTTGCCGTTCCTTTTCACCACACTTAAAAGACGTTTTGGCACCGAGGAGACCAAGTGATTTAGTGTTTCAGATTTTATTTAGTCTCATTCTTCCTGCAAACACGTCTTAAGATGTGTAACAGTACGGGGTCGTTGTCGCATTCTTCCTTTCAAAATTCTCCACACGTTCTCTATTGGGGACAGATCAGGACTGCAGGCAGGCCAGTCCAGTACCCGTACCCTCTTCTTCCACAGCCATGTCTTTGTAATATGTGCAGCATGTGGTTTTACACTGTCTTGTTGAAAAATGCATGAACGTCCCTGGAAAAGACGACATCCTGAAGGCAGGTCTTGAAGATCTCAATGTACTTTTCTGCATTAATGCTGCCATCACAGAAGTGTAAATGACCTTTGCCAAGGGCACTGACACAGACCCATACCATGACAGACCCTGGCTTTTGGACCTGTTGCTAATAACAGTCTGGATGGTCCTTTTCGTCCTTGGTCCACAGCACACGGTCTCCTTTCTTTTTTCCCATAAATACCTGGAATGCTGAGTCATCTGACCACAATACACATTTCCACTGTGTGATGCTCCATCCTAGTTGCCTCAGAGCCCAAAGAAGTCGACACCGCTTCTGGACATGGTTAACATAAGGCTTCTTTATTGCACAGTAAAGTTTTAAGTGGCATTTGTGCATGTAACTCTGTAGGTGTTTTTTCACCTCATTACTAGCCCTAAATTGCCCTTGTCCCAACTTTTTTTGGAATGTGTTACAGGCCTGAAATGCATGAATGGATGTTCATTAATAAATGAAATGAAGTTGAGCAGATAAAACATGAAATATCTCAGGTTCATCCTGTCTGCAATCAAATAAAAGTCAAAGTAAATGTAAGGAGCACTTGATTTTTATTTTATTTGTATTTTCCATACTGTCCCAACTTTTAGATTTTGGGTTGTATTTAGTTACCTTTACTACATTTCTTAAGTGCACCTTAGTGACCTTTGACTTTCTGTGTGGTTTCAGGTGGCTGCGAAAACCCTGGAGATGTGTCACCAACCGCACGGCTTCCTGTCCCTGACCTACACCCAGGCCGTAACCCGCAACGTCCTTCACAAGTTAACGGCACGGCAGGACCGCGCAGGGCCTCCGAAGCTCAGCGAGGGTGTGGCTAACGGCTCCCCGCAGCATCTACACGAGATCCTTCTGACGACGCAGCCTTTTGACCTGGTTCTCTTCTGGCCCCTGCTGGCCAGCGTGGTCGACGTGTTCCACGTGGCGCCGCCTTCACCGTGCGCGCGACAGGTCAAAGAGCGCCTCTCGGCCGGGCAGCCAGTGAGAGGGCTGGGTTTTTCCTCCAGCAATGTTCCACTTATCTATATTAACACCAGTATGATCCGGGTCTTCTGCCCTCTTAAGGAAACGCAGTGCAACAGTGGTGAGTTTCCAAATTGAATTAATTTGAATTCCATTCATTTTAATTATTCAAGCATTGCCATTTTTATTGGTAATATAGAAATATTGGTAACATGGGACAGTGGTAGCTTATGCCAAGTTCACACTACACAACTACACTGTTAGATCTACACTGTTAGATCGCTGTACAGTTCACACTACACAACTGGATCTCTTGCAGTCGGGAGTCTTTTAAGTCGGTGTGTTTTTCATACTACACGACCGAAGGGTCACACAGTACACCATCTATCACTAGGAGGATTCTCGGACGAGTCTTTCTGGTCTCCCAAATTACGCTTTGTCACGAAAACACACACAAGAAGTGATGAGGGGTTTAATGTTACCACTTCCAAAAATGCACGTCAACAAGAAGCGAACGATCAAAGTTGTTTGTGCGCTAACGTGCAGTGTAAAAATCCTAGTGGATTGGGCTACGCGACCAGCATGGATCGTCTGTTCTGTAGTGATAATAAATATTTATTGCAATGCAGCGTGGGTATTATGTTTTGTCAAGAACAATAAGGTCAGAAATACTTTACAGCTTGTGTGTGTGCTGATGTATTCTGATCCCACGTCCCCTGTCCCACGTTTTTACACTCCTCCCCCCGGGTTCCCCCTCACCCTGTATCTTGCGTTCTCATTGGCTGTAGTTTGACATAGCACTGGCTGCCACTCGCAACCTGGTCGCAATGCTTTTCATACTGCAGGATTTTGGCTCGCGACTGGTCCAGATATTTAACATGCTAGATATTTTCCTTGAGTCAACAACAACAGTTCACACATAGCGCTGAGAGTGAGTTTCGAGCCCCGAGCGAACGCTGAGTTGCCTTCGAGCCGGCAAATCTAGCGCCGACCAGTCAGCGAACGGAAATCAGGGCAAAATTCATGTAGTGTGAACTAGGCATAAGTGTGTAAAGCTTTTGACTGTCAAATAAACGGCTGAGAGTTTGAATCCCATCTCTTTCATGCGGCCACTGTTAGGCCCTGTTAGTCCAAGGGCGCCGGACAATGGCCGACACTGCGCTCTGACCCCAACTTCCAAACAAGCTGGAAATAAAGGCTTTTTATTCTATTGTATTCTATTAATTTTATTCTAATGTATGTGCAGCTTCTATGCTAAAGGAGAACGCAGAAGACACTCTAGTGCTCAAGATTGGGTCAGTCAGCGTGGCACCTCAGGCCGATAATCCGCTCAGCCGCACCGTACTGCGCAAAGACATTTACCAGTAAGTAAACCACATTATACTGACCTTGACCAAAATCTTATTGGTTATAATCCCAGTGTGCTATATTATTTGCTTACAAAATTACAACATAACTATGTCACACTTATACGGGCACAAATTCTTGCAGACACACTCCCCACAAATCTTGTAAAAAGGCTTCTCAGAAGGCCGCTCAGGTGGCGCAGCGGTAAAAACACACGCTGGAACCAGAGCTGGGATCTCGAACACATCGTATCAAATCTCTGCTCTGCCTGCCGGCTAAGGCTGAGCGGGCACATGAACAACGATTGGCCTGTTGCTCAGATGGGTGGGACTAAGCCGGATGGGGTCTCTCTCTCATGACTGGTGCAATTACGACCTCTGCTGGCTGATTGGTGGCGCCTGCACGGAGATGAGAAAAGAGTGCTCTCGGGGTGTGTCTCTCCGTACACAACGATGAGCTGCACTGCACTCGTCAAAGTGTAGGTGATAAGATGCATACGGCATGCTGCCCACGTGTCGGAGGGGGCGTGGGTTAGCTTCGTTCTCCTCAATCAGAGCAGGGATCGGCATTGGTGGAGAGGAAGCATGACGCAATTGGGCAATCGGACGCGCTAAAAAAAAATGCGCGTCCGGATGGTATTAATGTAATATAAATGGATTTTGAATGGGATGTCCAACAAGCTCATGGTCAGGTGTCCCAATACTTTTGTCCACATTTGTTTTCTATGGTTTTATTTAGAGTTATTATGTTCAGTGTTAGTTTTATTTTGACCTTTGATTTGTTGTTGACCTCTATTTTTCCCCTCTTTAGAAGAGCATTAAATCTAGGTGTGCTCCGTGACCCTGGATCTGAGGTAGAGGATCGCCAGTATCAGATCGACTTGCAAAGCATCAATGTGGGCACTGCCCAGTGGGAGCTGCTCCGGCCTAAAGGGGAAGGAATTAAGGATCGCAGTCCTCCCGAGGGTCAGAGAAGTTCCCAGAACCCAGCACTGGAGTGGAATATGGCCAGCAGGTAAGTAACACACGGTGAACTGAGACAGGCGTTCTGTTTTATTAGATTATGTTTGAATATAAAAGTTTGATTATGTCTATGTGTCTCTTTTCAGCATTCAGAAGCAGCTGGAAAGAAGAGCCGTTCTCACTCCTATACTGACAGACTTTTCTGTGCGCATCACAGCTGCTCCTGCCATCATCTACAGCAAACCCATCTTCCCTGACAAAAGCCCAGCAGAGGTACCACATCATGGTTTTAGAATGTGGATTAAGTACAAGCTGTATCCAGTATTTATATAGTTTTAACCATGTACATAAAATTTATATGTAGGGCTGCCACTAACGACTATTTTTCTATCGATTAATCTATAGACTATTTTATCGATTAGTCGATTAATCTAAACGATTAATTTACTTAATCTCATTTAAGCTTCTTTTATTTTAACAACAAACTGTATGGCATAATAATATGTCACAAAACTAAACGTAAACAGGGTTTATGTTCATATTATCAACATGTGCTTATTCCGTACACAAAGCAAAGTGCTTAAACTTATAGCAGAAATAAAATAGTTAGAGGTGGCCACGTCTCATTAAGTCCAAAGTACAGTAACGACAGAATGAGCCCAGATTCTAACCTACACATTCACTCAAAAATTACTTCACATTCTCAGCGATGTAAACAAAGTGGTAAGTGTTAGGACACATTCACATGAGAAGCTAAAATCATCAGCCCAACGCAGCAAAAGTGCGCTGCGCATTTAAATGCGCCCTAACTGAACTAAGTAAATACGGTATTCCAAGATATCAGTGATTAAGAAGCATAATGAAACAATATACAGTGTATCACAAAAGTGAGTACACCCCTCACATTTCTGCAAATATTTCATTATATCTTTTCATGGGACAACACTATAGACATGAAACTTGGATATAACTTAGAGTAGTCAGTGTACAACTTGTATAGCAGTGTAGATTTACTGTCTTATGAAAATAACTCAACACACAGCCATTAATGTCTAAATGGCTGGCAACATAAGTGAGTACACCCCACAGTGAACATGTCCAAATTGTGCCCAAAGTGTCAATATTTTGTGTGACCACCATTATTATCCAGCACTGCCTTAACCCTCCTGGGCATGGAATTCACCAGAGCTGCACAGGTTGCTACTGGAATCCTCTTCCACTCCTCCAAGATGACATCACGGAGCTGGTGGATGTTAGACACCTTGAACTCCTCCACCTTCCACTTGAGGATGCGCCACAGGTGCTCAATTGGGTTTAGTCCATCACCTTTACCTTCAGCTTCCTCAGCAAGGCAGTTGTCATCTTGGAGGTTGTGTTTGGGGTCGTTATCCTGTTGGAAAACTGCCATGAGGCCCAGTTTTCGAAGGGAGAGGATCATGCTCTGTTTCAGAATGTCACAGTACATGTTGGAATTCATGTTTCCCTCAATGAACTGCAGCTCCCCAGTGCCGGCAACACTCATGCAGCCCAAGACCATGATGCTACCACCACCATGCTTGACTGTAGGCAAGATACAGTTGTCTTGGTACTTCTCACCAGGGCGCCGCCACACATGCTGGACACCATCTGAGCCAAACAAGTTTATCTTGGTCTCGTCAGACCACAGGGCATTCCAGTAATCCATGTTCTTGGACTGCTTGTCTTCAGCAAACTGTTTGCGGGCTTTCTTGTGCGTCAGCTTCCTTCTGGGATGACGACCATGCAGACCGAGTTGATGCAGTGTGCGGCGTATGGTCTGAGCACTGACAGGCTGACCTCCCACGTCTTCAACCTCTGCAGCAATGCTGGCAGCACTCATGTGTCTATTTTTTAAAGCCAACCTCTGGATATGACGCCGAACACGTGGACTCAACTTCTTTGGTCGACCCTGGCGAAGCCTGTTCCGAGTGGAACCTGTCCTGGAAAACCGCTGTATGACCTTGGCCACCATGCTGTAGCTCAGTTTCAGGGTGTTAGCAATCTTCTTATAGCCCAGGCCATCTTTGTGGAGAGCAACAATTCTATTTCTCACATCCTCAGAGAGTTCTTTGCCATGAGGTGCCATGTTGAATATCCAGTGGCCAGCATGAGAGAATTGTACCCAAAACACCAAATTTAACAGCCCTGCTCCCCATTTACACCTGGGACCTTGACACATGACACCAGGGAGGGACAACGACACATTTGGGCACAATTTGGACATGTTCACTGTGGGGTGTACTCACTTATGTTGCCAGCCATTTAGACATTAATGGCTGTGTGTTGAGTTATTTTCAGAAGACAGTAAATCTACACTGCTATACAAGCTGTACACTGACTACTCTAAGTTATATCCAAGTTTCATGTCTATAGTGTTGTCCCATGAAAAGATATAATGAAATATTTGCAGAAATGTGAGGGGTGTACTCACTTTTGTGATACACTGTAGAAGTAAAAATGTGCCCCTAACTGAACTCACTAAGAAATACGGTATTCCAAGATCTCCGCGATTAAGAAGCATAATGAAACAATATAGACGTGCAACAACTGCGCTAGTGCTGCTGAAATTATACCATCAAAGCTTGGCACAGTGTACAAACCACCTTTTTGTTTTGGGCCAGTTTTAAGTATTCCCAAACTTTTGATGATTTGGGTCTTGGAAAACCTTTAGCTTTAGCTCTTTACAATCGGCCTCTGACTGCTGCACACGGCATTTTTAAAGACTGTGCTTAATGCTGCCAACCAGTGACTGGACCAAATATGACTTAGATGCACGCAGCAAGTATTGCTAAGGAAAATCATATGAATGCTTATAAGAAAGAAAACATTGCAGAAATTAAACAGGATCATTTTTAAACATAGATTTAAAAACGATGCTTCGACTTAAAATGCGTCGATGTCATCGACTAGGTCGACCAATCAGCCCTATTTATACGATATTTAATTCTGTTGGTTGGATTTTCTTAACAAGTAAAATTATAATAAAGATGCTGCAATAGACAATTATTAAAGAACACAAGCTAGAGAGCCATTCCAAATACCTAAAAATACCCCTGACAACAAGCATGTAAAATGTTAATCATCCCAAATAACTCTATAGTTATTTAAAATAAACATTTTAACAAGACAACAAGCCCAAACATACAGATAAAATAAATGAACTTCACGGTGTTCAGGACCAACAGACCAACAACCCCTGTTGAGTAAGTCAAGGGTGACAGTGGTAAGGAAAACCCCTTTAAATTACAGGAAGGGGGCGCTCAGGTGGCACAGTGGTAAAATACGCTAGGACACTTGAGCTAACATCTTAAACTCTTGAATTGGATGCCAGAGGGGATACCTCATAACTGATGCAATTACGACATCTGCTGACTGACTGATGGCATCTGCACAGAGACGGGGGATAATGGAGATCAGTGCGTGACTCTCCATGCATGAAACTGAGCGGAAGAAGAGGGTACGGGTACTGGACTGGCCTGCCTGCAGTCAGTTGTTTTCCAATATTGTGCAAATGACCGGGCACTAGTGTATGGGTTACCTTGGACGCACTATAGGACGATTGACCTTGCAATGTACAGATGCTGAAGGACCTGGTAATGTCCTGAATATGCTGGAGTGGCCGCTTTAGTCTCAAGTTTTAAATCCCTTGTAAAATCTATGTTGGATTGAATATTTCTGATTGAAACTGTATCTGCATAACATTTCAAACTGCCGTCCATCAAGCATGTGAATGTAGGGGCACAATGTGGCACACTTACCTTATTTTTTACCTTATTAATCCTTATAAAACAGATCTTTTAATATCAGTTTGTCTCTTTCTCTCTGTAGGAGATTGTGGTATGTGGTCATAATTTGGAGCTGAACGTTACATCGGGCCTGGAGATGTTTCTAAGTGTGTCTCAGGTTCAGCTCATCCAGCAGCTGTTAAAGGGCAACATGGGTCTTACAGACGCCTCAGGAGAAAACATGAAGGTAACACAACAAAAGCATATACCCGAACATGTGGGCATACATATTTTAGTTTAAATGCTTACTTGCCACCTTCTCTAATCTAATTATTTAGGAAATGTAGACTGAATACCAGAAAATCTGCACCACTACACCACTCCGGTCCACAATTCTGTTGTATTCCGAGGTGCAGGATTTCTGTGTTCCAGAATTAGCAGTAATTTCAGTATTTTTGTGGGATCTGGTGACTTAGGTGGGAATAATAAACCCCAAAATTTTGATTTGACATGTGTGGCGAGGCATTGTCCTGTATGCACGGGTGTAACTCGGGCGGCACGGTGGCTAAGTGGGTAGCACTGTCGCCTCACAGCAAGAAGGTCCTGGGTTCGATCCCCTGGTGGGGCGGTCTGGGTCCTTTCTGTGTGGAGATTGCATGTTCTCCCGTGTCTGCTTGGGTTTCCCCTGGGTGCTCCGGTTTCCTACCACAGTCCAAAAACATGCAGCCAGGCTAATTGGAGACACTGAATGTAAGGTACCTAGCCACTAGGATGCATAAACCAGTGCATTGTAGGGCCGGTCCCAAGCCCGGATAAATAGGGAGGGTTGTGTCAGGAAGGGCATCCGGTGTAAAAACTGTGCCAAATCAATAATGTGGATCATGATCCGCCGGTGACCCCTAACGGGAAGCAGCCGAGTAGACAGACAGACAGACAGACAGACAGACAGACAGACAGACAGACAGATCAGGTTAGGGTTTAGGGTTAAGGACCTTGCTCAAGGGCCCAACAGGGGCAACCTGGCAGTGTGGGGTTTGAACCAGCAACCTTCTGATTACTAGTCCAGTATCTTAACCACTAGGCTACAACTGCTTATAGGAAGCTTAGGCACAAACTGTCAGGCTGCAGACATGCACACACTCTTCCACATGTGTACTCAGCTGCCACCTTTATCCCACATGCCTATGTACCATGTGGAATCCCTCACCGATCATGCTGACACCTAAACCAGATGCTTTTTTGCAGCAGAAAAAAAAAAACCCATCTGATCCTCCCTCCCTCAGACACGGCCAGATAATAGATTCGAATGTATGGTGGTCAGGTATGGTGAGCTAGCGTGTTTTGCTGCTACATCCATAAAAACAAGCATCATTCATTGCTGGAGACTCCGCTGCTGGAGTTCCGGTCAGTACCTGCCTCACACTCCCCCCGACGCGTGCACAGTCCACGATCCTTTCTTATTCGCCCACACATTTTGGTGAATATGTGCACAAAGAGCCACGCCCTGTTCTCCGGGGCTCCTCCACTTCCTGTACAGGCACCTCGGGCTACTAACCAGGGTCGTTGCACAGCGTCGAAGACCCCACTCACTTTTCGGTCCGTTCTTTTCCCACCCTGCAGACTTTAGTGGCCGGTTTTGTCTGCTGCAGGCATTGCCAATTATGCCCACTAGAGTGCGCCCAGCCGACCGGTAGCAGTGCTGGGTTTTAAACTCCCAGCACTGGTGACAGCATGACAGCATCACTTAAACCCCTGGCTGCATGTATATGAAACGCATTCAAATTCATGCATTGTACTATATCAGTTGTATTTATTTCTATAGTGATGTATTTTTCTTCTGTGTGTGTGTGTGTGTGTGTTTATACGTGTGTACATAGTGGCACAGACAGAAACCTCAGAGTAGAAGTGTATACCCCGAGGGCTGTGTGGAGGTACTGGGGGTGGGCGGCGCATCCTGTGGACAGGACAGCGGCTTCGGCAGTGACAGCGACCGCTTGCACATCATAAAGCTCGACCAACAGGGCGTGAGCAACCGTTACCGCTTGGCACGGCCCTCCCAGCAGCCCACCATTACCAAGAACCTCTCTTTTATTCCTTTTGACATCTTCATCACTGCTGGACACCTTACAGTCATGACATTTGCTGTGTCCCAAACTACTTGCAGAAAATTCCCACAATGCACAGGCAAGAAAGCCACACCAGAGACGGAAAACACAGAAAACGTACGCAGGCCTGACCAAACGTCTGACCCGGTGTCTGATTTCTCAACTTTGACAGCAGAAGATCTGATTAATAGTAACAGCTCTGTACAAGCCGCCGCCCCCACTGAGAGAGGTTTCCCGGGCTTGTCGTCACCAGCTAGGGCGTCTGCAAGGCAAGCACTGGGCATTAACGTGGTCCAGCAGCCGGGAAGACGAGACGTGGAGGAAGGCCAGTTGCAGCCGCTGCTTTTTCTGCAGCTCACGCAGCCTTCGGCTATCCTCAGCTGCCACCAGCGCAGACAGCGTCTGGAGCTCTCGGTCTTCGACTTCACAGTCAAAGGAGCGTCTTCAAACCATGTGTATCTAGGTATTCTAACATGCATTTCACTTACATTCATGGATCTGTTTTTGTGTCTAATGCATTTCTGACTCATGTACTTGAATACACACTAAATATTAGGGATGTAACAATACACTCTACCCACGATGCAATGTGATTCATGATATTGGGTTCACAATATGATTTTTTTTACCGATTTTTTTTAAACAAAATGAAATTGAAGACAAATTTTGACAAAGTTCCTTTTCTTATTTCTCTTAAAAAAAATAAAATACTGTATTTGTGCTTATCTTTTATTTATCTTAATAATAATGAATGCCCTTTTATTTATTTTATTTAGGTAGGTACAAACTATGCAAAACCATTTCCCTTTTGTGTAAAAATAAAAACTGAAATAAAATTATACAAAAAAATCCCACATTAAATGAATAAATGAATAATACAAATAAAGAAAGTATCCTCACATAAATGATTTTGGCTGGAAAATTCTGAACTTGGCAACCCTGTAGTGATGTCAACCAAGCGAGGTGAATAGCTCCAGTGCCCTCTGCTGTTTAAAGTGAATATTGATTCATTTTACATGTAAACCGATTTGAATCGTTACACATGTGAATAGATTTTTAACTGTCTTGTGGTGCATCATTACATCCCTACTTAATATTTTTGCTTTATCTGAAAACAAAAAAAAGTAGGTTTCAGAGTGCATCTGTCTGGTATGACAACTTAAATATAAAAAAAGCTTTCTGTTTGGTGCCTCTGGTGGCTACTCCATCATTTTAAATAAATTCTTTAATATTTAACTTTTTTTTATAAATAGCTGTCTTGTACTTAAAATTAAAAATTTTATGCATTTTCTCCCCTTTTTCTCCCTTTTTAGCGCGTCCAATTGCCTGATTGCTTCCTCCCCACCAATGCCAATCCCTGCTCTGATTGAGGAGAATGAAGCTAACAGTGCAGCTCAGCACTGTGTACGGAGAGACACACCCTGAGAGCACTCTTTTCCCCGTCTCTGTGCAGGCGCCATCAATCAGCCCGCAGAGGTCGTAATTGCATTACTTATGAAAGAAAGACTATCCGGCTTAATCCCACCCATATCTGAACAACAGGCCAATCGTTGTTCATGTGGCCGCTCAGCCTAGACGGCAGGCAGAGCTGGGATTCGATACGAGGTATTCGAGATCCCAGCTCTGGTTCCAGCGTGTGTTTTTACCGCTGCGCCACCTGAGCGGCTTATGATCTTTACTTTCTGACCAAACGGGAGAAACATGCTCAATGTAGCGTAGAAAAAGTAAAACTAAAATATCGATCCCATCACACTAATATCAATCCGTTACCAATACCAACGTTGGTATCGATAATATCGATATTTGGATCATAAGCATACATAAGTCTAGTCAACACAAATGTTGTTTTTAAATACATCTTCAATCACTGTAGCTGAAATTAGAGTACATGCATGTTGATTTTTGTTTAATTACTCCAACTGTCTTTCTCAGACACAGGAAAATCTCTGCCTGAGTCCATTGATTACAACGTCTTCTGGTTGGAGACAGTGGCAGGAGAGACAGACAACAGGACTGGGATCCCTCCACCTCTTTTCTCACTCTGCATCAGAGACTTCCTCAATGGACCAGGTTGGGCTACACACACACGTACACACACACACACGCACCTGTCTGCATCAGGGGCATCGTACAATAGCTGACAGTGCGTATACGTACTATTATTGGCTTGTCTGTATATATATATGTCTGTATATACAGTATATACAGTATATATATATATATACAGTGTATCCCAAAAGTGAGTACACCCCTCACATTTCTGCAAATATTTTATTATATCGTTTCATGGGACAACACTATAGAAATAAAACTTGGATATAACTTAGAGTAGTCAGTGTACAACTTGTATAGCAGTGTAGATTTACTGTCTTCTGAAAATAACTCAACACACAGCCATTAATGTCTAAATGGCTGGCAACATAAGTGAGTACACCCCACAGTGAACATGTCCAAATTGTGCCCAAAGTGTCAATATTTTGTGTGACCACCATTATTATCCAGCACTGCCTTAACCCTCCTGGGCATGGAATTCACCAGAGCTGCACATGTTGCTACTGGAATCCTCTTCCACTCCTCCATGATGACATCACGGAGCTGGTGGATGTTAGACACCTTGAACTCCTCCACCTTCCACTTGAGGATGCGCCACAGGTGCTCAATTGGGTTTAGTCCATCACCTTTACCTTCAGCTTCCTCAGCAAGGCAGTTGTCATCTTGGAGGTTGTGTTTGGGGTCGTTATCCTGTTGGAAAACTGCCATGAGGCCCAGTTTTCGAAGGGAGGGGCTCATGCTCTGTTTCAGAATGTCACAGTACATGTTGGAATTCATGTTTCCCTCAATGAACTGCAGCTGCCCAGTGCCAGCAACACTCATGCAGCCCAAGACCATGATGCTACCACCACCATGCTTGACTGTAGGCAAGATACAGTTGTCTTGGTACTTCCCACCAGGGCACCGCCACACATGCTGGACACCATCTGAGCCAAACAAGTTTATCTTGGTCTCGTCAGACCACAGGGCATTCCAGTAATCCATGTTCTTGGACTGCTTGTCTTCAGCAAACTGTTTGCGGGCTTTCTTGTGCGTCAGCTTCCTTCTGGGATGACGACCATGCAGACCGAGTTGATGCAGTGTGCGGCGTATGGTCTGAGCACTGACAGGCTGACCTCCCACGTCTTCAACCTCTGCAGCAATGCTGGCAGCACTCATGTGTCTATTTTTTAAAGCCAACCTCTGGATATGACGCCGAACACGTGGACTCAACCTCTTTGGTCGACCCTGGCGAAGCCTGTTCCGAGTGGAACCTGTCCTGGAAAACCGCTGTATGACCTTGGCCACCATGCTGTAGCTCAGTTTCAGGGTGTTAGCAATCTTCTTATAGCCCAGGCCATCTTTGTGGAGAGCAACAATTCTATTTCTCACATCCTCAGAGAGTTCTTTGCCATGAGGTGCCATGTTGAATATCCAGTGGCCAGTATGAGAGAATTGTACCCAAAACACCAAATTTAACAGCTCTGCTCCCCATTTACACCTGGGACCTTGACACATGACACCAGGGAGGGACAACGACACATTTGGGCACAATTTGGACATGTTCACTGTGGGGTGTACTCACTTATGTTGCCAGCTATTTAGACATTAATGGCTGTGTGTTGAGTTATTTTCAGAAGACAGTAAATCTACACTGCTATACAAGCTGCACACTGACTACTCTAAGTTATATCCAAGTTTCATGTCTATAGTGTTGTCCCATGAAAAGATATAATAAAATATTTGCAGAAATGTGAGCGGTGTACTCACTTTTGTGATACACTGTATATACATTAAAACCACCTCCTTGTTTCTACACTCACTGTCCATTTTATCAGCTCCACTTACCTTATAGAAACACTTTGTAGTTCTACAATTACTGACTGTAGTCCATCTATTTCTCTACATACCTTTTTAGCCTGCTTTCACCCTGTTCTTCATTGATCAGGACCACCACAGCACCACCACAGTGCAGGTATTATTTAGGTGGTGGATCAATCTCAGCACTGCAGTGACACTGACATGGTGGTGGTGTGTTAGTGTGTGTTGTGCTGATATGAGTGGATCAGACACAGCAGCGCTGCTGGAGTTTTTAAATACCGTGTCCACTCACTGTCCACTCTATTAGACACGCCTACCTTGTTGGTCCACCTTGTAGATGTAAAGTCAGAGACGATCGCTCATCTATTGCTGCTGTTTGAGTCGGTCATCTTCTAGACCGTCATCAGTGGTCACAGGACGCTGCCCATGGGGCGCCGCTGGCTGGATGTTTTTGGTTGGTGGACTATTCTCAGTCCAGCAGTGACAGTGAGGTGTTTAAAAACTCCAGCAGCACTGCTGTGTCTGATCCACTCATACCAGCACAACACACACTAACACACCACCACCTTGACAGTGTCACTGCAGTGCTGAGAATGACCCACCACCTAAATAATACCTGCTCTGTAGTGGTCCTGGCAGAGTCCTGACCATTGAAGAACAGCATGAAATGGGAACAAAGCATGCAGCGAAACAGATGGACTACAGTCAGTAATTGTAGAACTACAAAGTGCTTCCAAAATGGACAGTGAGTGTAGAAACAAGGAGGTGGTTTTAATGTTATGTATATATTGTTTGTCTGTTTCCTTATGCTTTTCTTTATAAATAAATCTATGTGGTCCATGAGTGTACATACTTTTTTATGTTTTGTGGTTGTTTTCATCATTTGTGCAGCTGAGCTGAAGGTAGCATTGTGTAGACCACTAAAGGTGAGCCCAACAGTGGCCAAGCTGGAGCAAGCAAAGTACTTCTGGGAGAAGATCTTTCCAGAAAGCAGCCTCGTACCAGACGTCTCCGACACTCCTCAATCTCTGCACAGCACCAAATCGTTCCAGAGCAGCCCAGTTTCATCCTTGTTTCCCAGTCGCATAGCAGACGCTCTGCAGACGCTTACAACATTTCATAAGTTTTCTCTCCAAACTGTGCAAATGATGGTGATCATGGAGATGGAATCACATCCTCTTCGACCGACGATGACGTTTTCTGTGTCCACTGTGGAGGGCAATATGAGCACGAAGAGTGACCACAAACCAGACGGTCAGTGCATTGCTAACAAGCTTTATTTACTTTTTTGATTTGGCTTCTTCTTCATACATGTTTATAGGTAGCTGGATCCATATAGCCCTATAATAATAATAATCTTTATTTATATAGCATATTTCAAGCCGCTCAGGTGGTGCAACAGTAAAACACACGCTAGAACACCAGAGCTGGGATCTCGAATACATCTGAGGCTGAGCAGCCACATGAACAACGATTGGCCTGCTGTTCATATAGGGGTGGGATATTAAGCCGGATAGGGTCTCTCTCATAACTTATGCAGTTACAACCTCTGCTGGCTTATTGATGGTGCCTGCTCAGAGACGAGGAAAGAGTGCGCTGATCAGGGTGTGTCTCTTCGTGCACAGGGCTGATTCGCATTGCACTCGTCGACTGTAGGTGACGAGATGCATATGGCTGCGGCCCACTTGTCGGAGGGGGTGTGGGTTAGCTTCGTTCTCCTCAATCAGAGCCAGGGTCGGCATTGGTGGATGTAATCGGTCAATTGGATGCGCTAAAGTCGGGAGAAAATACATAAGCAAAATATATAGCATCTTTCATACAACAGAAAATGGCCCAGATACAACAATGAATTAAAGAAAGTAAGAATACACTATTAAGTCACTTTAACATGTTCTGTTTTCATGTTTTTGGGTTTTCATATGGGGGATTTAACTCCATACACACAGAAATTAGACCTTAACCCTGATGAACCCGTATTTATGTTTTGTGGGGCGGCTTTCTTGATGAACATTGTTGCCTAGCTATACAAATGCTTGTTTTAATTCTTTTGATTTCCATTGTGCATTTTTTGAAATAGTGCCTTTATACACCGATGAGGCATAACATTATGACCACCTTTCTAATATTGTGTTGGTCCCCCTTTTGCTGCCCCATACCCAACAAACTGTGCTGCACTGTGTATTCTGACACCTTTCTATCAGAACCAGCATTAACTTCTTCAGCAATCTGAGCTACAGTAGCTCGTCTGTTGGATCGGACCACACGGGACAGCCTTTGCTCCCCACGTGCATCAATAAACCTTGGCCGCCCATGACCCTGTCGCCGGTTTACCACTGTTCCTTCCTTGGTCCACTTTTAATAAATACCGAACACTGCAGTTTTGGAGATGCTCTGACCCTTGTCAAACTCGCTCAAATCCTTACACTTGTCCATTTTTCCTGCTTCCAACACATCAACTTTGAGGATAAAATGTTCACTTACTGCATAATATATCCCACCTACTAACAGGTGCTGTTATGAAGAGATAATCAGTGTTATTCACTTCACCTGTCAGTGGTCATAATGTTATGCCTAGTCAGTGTATGTGGGAGCATTCTGTATGTACACAGCTTACTGAAATGTTCCAGGTTATTATCTATAGTTAAATCATAAAAATAAAAAAAAGGGGTGTTAATGTACCTGATTAGAAAGGAAAACACCAATCCAACATTTCTTAGCTCTAATAAGCCATATAAATATCTACAGGTATATTGGTGTGTGCTCAACCAATTGTTTATTGTTTAGTGTATAACTCGTAAATTGCAAATGTCATTTTTAAATAATAAAAGTGGGTTATTGGGGTTTTAAAAGATAGTAAATATTGAATTCACAAATAAAATAGGTTTACTCTTTTTAAATGACTGTCCAGTGTTAATAAACACCTCTGTTTTGTATCTATTTTTACAGAGAGTGTGAAAGAGGTGTGTCTGTTATGGAAATGTCAGAATTTGTTGGTCCAAACAAGTTTAGGAAACAGTAAGAAGACATTTGTGGGGCCGTTCTCCTGCAGTGTCGATCTGACGGCCTGTTGGTGTCGACACAGTGGTTGTCCTAATACTGGCCCACCGAGAATCCTGCTGAAACTAAAGGGAGGATTATTACAGGTAAAGCACCGTAATGAAACACCAGTTGTGATTATCTGTGAACTCTGCCTTCAGGATTTAGCATCTTATAATTCCACACACCTGATAATAGCAATCATCACCCAAAAACTGCAGCCATGATCCCAGTACACTGCGGCTAAATGAAATAAGCAAGCAGACTTGGCAGCAAAGCAAGCCGTAACATCCCCGGTCCAACGTCTTGACCCGCCATCGGATCTCAGACCAGCCATAAAAGCATACACCACAGCAGCTTGGTGAAAAGGATGGGAACCATATACCACCGTTAAACTCTGAGATCCACCACACTTCACTCATACCTACCTGCTAAAGCAGCGATCCCCAACCTTTTTTGCACCACAGACAGGTTTCCACGGACCGGCGAGGCGGGGGGATTGAAATTAGAATAAAAATACCACTCACAAATGATTGAAAATCACTGGGAACCCTGAGCTTTTTTGCTGCAATAAAATGCTCCCACCTAGGGGTGATAGAAGACAATAACACCCGAAGTGTGTTGGAAATTGAAGCATTGAGTTCATTGCTTTCGTAGTGATCTCTAATTATTTATTCTTTCTGTGTGGCCCGGTGGTTGGGGACCACTGTGCTAAAGGGAGACCGGACCCCTACTTGCCCCCTCTGTGGATCAAGAACCTCTGTCAAACTCTGTCATGCCCTTGATTGCACAGATGTGTGTTCGTGTTTTCTAAATCTTCTAATAATTTTATGGACTGGAGATGGTGATATTCTTTTATTCTTTTTATTTTAGACATAGCCAGTCATGTCTATGTAGACTCCCAATCAGCCACTAGCACTTCTGAGATTCTATCCTGGATCTCAGTGGTGGTGGGCTAACGTAATAGACCACTGCACTTATTAGAAAGGATTCTTGTACACCAGATTGCACTTGTGTGGCGTGTTTAACAGTGCATTGTTTCTGTTTAGGTATTTTGGGGACAGGAGCATTACAATTGTATTGCTTTGCTTCAAGAGTACCTGCAAAACTACCTGAGCGAACAGACGCAAACGGAAGAGCAGCAACAGAACACGAATTCTGTATATTCCAAACTGCCACACTCTCCTGGAGCACGCTCTCCCAGCACTGAACATTCCTCAGATGACCTGCGCACCGGCCTCTTCCAGTATATCCAGGGATCAGGTATATTGTCTCTATTAATGGAGAGAAATCAAATATATTCTTTTTTTCATTTTTTCTCCCAATCTAGTTGGATCCAGCTACCCGATTGCATTCTCTACTGCTGCTGACCTTCACTCCTGACCGAGGATAGCACGTGTGCTGTAGCCAACTGCATCTTTTCATTTTCATGAGACAAATTTACAAGGTGCTCAGTCTCGAGCACGGTCCCCACTATCCCTCATCTCTGTGAACCGCCATCGATCAGCCAGCAGAGGTCGTAATTGCATCAGCCCAACCAGACGGACAAGCTGATCGTTGTCCGTGTAGGCGCCCAGCCTGCCGGCAGCAGAGCTGAGATTCGAATTCACAAGTTTGAGTCCTCTGCCAAATGCTTTGTGTTTTGAAACGCATTCAGTCACTTTGACCCACCCTCCCAGGACACAGCCAGGCCTCTCTACTGATGTTAATCTCCACCCTGAGTGAGGAGAGCAAGACTGACACGCACACCCTCCGACGTGTGCAGTAGCCGACTGCATCTTTTCACGTGCATGGGGCGAGTTCATATGCGGATCAGCTTTGTGTACGGAGAGACACACCCTGATCAATGCATTATCCCTGGACTCGCCATCAGTCAGCCAGCAGAGGTCATAATTGCATCAGTTATGAGGTCCCTATCCGGCTTTTTCCTCCCTGTATGAACAACAATCCAGTTGTTGTTCACATAGGCGCCCGGCCTGGCTGAGTTTGAACCGAGGAGTTTGAAATGTCAGCGCTGGTGTGCTAGCGTGTTTTACCTCTGCGCCAAGGAGTTTGTATTCTGAAAGACATTTTATAATTGGCAAAGTAATTCCTCTGCCACCTGCAATGTGTTCTGAAACACATTCAGCCACTGGCTGCTTCTTTTTACCCTCTAGAGATGGAGTCTCCCAGAGAGCCGTATTGCATATAGAGAGACATGCTACGCTGCATCATTTTACCACCTCTAGTGTGGTTGCCTCAACGTATCAACTCTCTTTCAGACGCAGACAGTTGAGATTGATGGTGGGCTGGCACGTTAGACCAGGGGTTTTCAACCTTTTTGGACATGCGCCCCCCTTCGTGTGCCAACCGTGAACTTGCGCCCCCCCCCCCCCCTCCCCCAACTTGCACCACGCCCCCCCCCCCCCCCTTCATCAACCACCGCACAGAAATCATTGAGAAAGCTTCTGACAAGCTAAAAGAACGTAATTAATGTTGTGCACATTATATAATTTTGCTGATTGAAAATATTATTTTAAAAAGATAATACAGTCCGACCCCATCTGAGCCGATTCTATCAGCACATTATAAATTCGTGGTTCACTTTGGTAAATCATAAGCGGTTCTTGCTTTCTGATGTAGATGAGAGCAGAAAACGTTACTTCACAGAGCATAGACAAAAGTTCATCAATTACTAAGTTCGGGATCATCTGCTCTGACTGAAAACGTTTAGCTCCACAGGCAGAACGACTCTGACTCTGTGGTAATACTCAGTATAATTAAGCCTGAGCTTTTTAAGCGAGTCACACAAAATGTTCTGTAGTAGTTGGTGTTTATTTACAACCGCAACATTTATTATAACAGTAAACACGGAGAGATGACTGAGAAAAGAAACTTACGCTGCGCTTAAAATGAATTGACTCCCGAGTCACTTATAATCGATACTGTGAACAGAGCGTCTCTCTTAAAGACACAAACACGTCCTATAACAGCGGTCGTTGCTTTTGACACCATTTATCTTCGCTGATAGATCTATTTTGAAGGTTTTTTTCAGACGGAACTGAATAACATTAAACGTGCGTGTGAGCGTGGTCAGTTAGAGTAATGAAATATGTCTCCCATGGGTGAAAAATGAATTGCTTTAGTTTTAGAAGTAAAAAAATCTCGTAATGCCACGCCCCCCGGTCAGGCACTCGCGCCCCCCCAGACAAGTACTCCACAGGTTGAAAATCCCTGCGTTAGACCACTGTACCACCTGAGACATAATACCTCATATTGCTATTGAGCTCACACTTGCTTCTTTTGGTACTTATTTTTTCCACAGCCTCTCAGAATCTACCAGGGGCGCATGAGGTGGTGTTTTATAATGAGACAGAGGACAGTCCCGGTGTGATGATGTGGAGGTATCCTGAACCCAGAGTACTCACCTTCGTACGAATCACCCCTGTGCCCTTTAACACCACAGAAGATCCAGAAATCAGCACAGCTGACCTGGGGGATGTGCTACAGGTAAGGAACAGCTGCACTTAAACCTGTAAGAGTCAGGAAGAGCCAGAGGTGGAGCATGGGGCGTTTTCACACACCGTCCAGGTACTCATATCTGTCCCTGAAACTCATTCTATGCTTGATTGGGGGATGCCAATCATCATCAAGTTTGTCATGATAATGCGAGCAGCTGTGCAGTCGCGAACCGCTTCTTTTCACCTGCAAGGGGCAGGTTCACACAGTGATCAGTATCACGTATGGAAAGTCACACACTGATCCCTATTATTCCACATCTCTGTGCATCGACCAGCCAGCAGAGGCCGTAATTGCAGCATCAATGAGGAATCCCATCATCCTACCCTCCCCCAGACGCAGCCAATCAATCGAGCATAGATTTAAACCCAAAAGCTCAAGATCTTTTTGTTTTCTCAAACCCTGGGTCAAGCCCAAAAATGGGTTGCAGAGAAAAACGGTAGTACTGTAATTAAATAAAGTTTGTACTTTCTCTGTCTCTTATTCTCTCTCTCTGTGTGTGTGTGTGCAGGTGCCGTGTAGTCTGGAGTTCTGGGATGAGTTGAGAATGGCGTTTGTGCCATATCGAGAGTTTAGCCTGTCTGAGAGCAGCGTGTGTGAACTTTCGATGCCTTCAATCGCTTCCCATACACACCAGAGTGACCTGGTGGCTGCAGATCTCTGGAGAGTTGTAGTTAACAGTACAGGAGATGGAACAGATGAGAGGTGTGTGTGTGTTAAAATGAATACTACTTTACAACTATATGTTACGGCGGCACGGTGGCTTAATAGCCTCATAGCAAGAAGGTCCTGGGTTCGATCCCCAGGCGGGGCGGTCCGGGTCCTTTCTGTGCGAAGTTGGCATCTTCTCCCACAGTCCAAAAACACGCACTAAGGTTAATTGGAGACACTGAATTGCCCTAAAAGTGAATGGGTGTGTGTATGTGTGTCTGCCCTGCGATGGACTGGCATCCTGTCCAGGGTGTTACTGTGTGCCTTGCGTCTATTGAAAAGTTGGGATAGGCTCCATCCCGCATGAAGGAACTATAAGTTACTAAATAACTTACATATACTCCTGGATTTTTAGGACTTTATTGGCTGGTGTTGTTCAGTTGAGAGTGGGTTTCTTTCTGTGCCTGGTTCCTTTCAAGATTTCATCCTGTTTAGGGAGTTTAATCTTGTCACTTTCTTTTGTAGTGCTTATTTAGGGTCTAGACCTGGATCTCTGTAAAGCTGATCTTTGACTATGTACAATGTGTCATTAAATTTAACATATACGTATAGGGATGTCCCGATCCGATCTCAAAGATCGGGATCGGGGCCGATCAAGGCATTTTTTAATTGATCGGAATCGGCTTTACTAAACCCGATCTTAATCCCGATCTTTTGTGTTACGTCAGCATGTCCGCTGTGTGGAAATACTTTAAATTGAAAAGTAAAACAAGTCCAACAGTGAAGTGTAACGTCTGCAGTGTGAGCGTTTCACGAGGCGGTGGGAGCAGAGCTGCGTTCATGTGTGAGAGTGTGTGTGAGTGAAGGATCACACCGGTTTACAAAACAACGTAGTGATGCACTCGTTTAATAAAGAAATAAATGCACAGTATATTCACATATTGTCGGGAGCAGAACACTTTATTAACTTCTTCTGTTACGGTACCGAATAGCCGACAGTTGAGTCAAGCACGCTATTTCATGTTCTATGGAAGGCCTAAAGGGTCAAAACACACTCACTTCGTGTACAAACGTCCATCAAACCATTGTCACAATACAAGCACTTTAAGAACTGGCTTTCCTTCATAACAAAAGAACCTTTCCATTTTATTTTGGTATTCAGGTTTTACTGTAATGCTTTTAAGTAACTTTTTTTCTTATATTCAAGTTAAGCTGCTACACAGATTTCTGTTCATTTTTAGTGTATCACTGCATTAAACGTTTTTTTTCTTTAAATGTAAAGTTTAAAGTAAAACTAATTATCTCACTCATTTTGATTGATTTTGTAAAAATACAAAAACATTAAGCCAATAGCTTGGATGCAGCATTTTTCCCTTCAGCACTGCAGAGCTATTTAGTTGTTAAACATATACACTGGATTAATTTGAATAATTGTAATGTACTTGAAGTGTGCACTGTGTGAACAATATTATCTAGTTCTTATCTAGACAATATCTAGAAAATACAAGTATCGGTTTGAGAATCGGTATCGGATCGGGATAAAAATTAATAATCGGGATCGGTATCGGGAACAAAAAAACGTGATCGGGACATCCCTATATACGTACATTTTAAACGAGTTAAATGTGTATTAGCAATGTTAAATTCTACTCTTAAATTAAACTGCCAATAGAAGTGACTATAAGAATTGTTTATCATTGGGGTTCAGATGGCAGACGCTCAGTTGCCTTATTACAAAAATCACTAATACCACCTAAAACTTTACTGTGCAAAAAAGAAGCCTTATGTTAACCATGTCCAGAAGCAGCATCACCTTCTCTGGGCTCTGAGGTATCTAGGATGGACCATCACACAGTGGAAACAGTTGTAATCAGATGAATCAGCATTCCAGGTCTTTTTTTTTGGGGGAAAAAAAAGGACGCTATGTTCTCCTGACCAAAGACAAAAAGGACCATCCAGACTGTTATCAGCAACAAGTCCAAAAGTCAGGGTCTGTCATGGTATGGGGCTGTGTCAGTGCCCTCGGCAAAGGTCATTTACACTTCTGTGATGGCAGCATTAATGCAGAAAAGAACAAGAGAAAGAAAGAAGATAGGGGGGAAAAAAAGAAAAAGAAAGAACAAAGGAAAAAAGAAAGTCAACTTTCTTTATATAATAAAATTTAAAATGGCATTTACTGCTTGTTTTTATAGCCGACAATTCTTTTATTTCTCTTTCTAGTTCTGAGAGTGAGCTTGGTGTGCAGTTGCCCTGTGAGCAGCTTGTGTCCCCCACAGCGCTGGCAGCATGTATGCAGGTAGACTCTTGTTTTGCACCGTGGTTCGTTCCATCACTTGGTGTGTCTCTGCATCTGGCCTACCTGGAGCTGCGACTGAGCCATCACCTCGAACAACTGGGCCCAGGTACTACCCGCATTTGTTAATTAACTAATTTTACTTAACAAATTACTAATTTTCAGAAAGATAGAACAAAAGAAAGAATGAAAGATAAAAAGGAAGATAGAAATGAAGGAAGATAAAGAATGAAAGAGATTTTATAAAATTCTACTGAACAAACTACTGGTTTTTATTAGGATTTTATCAAATTCTACTGTTTAAAGTCTAAAATGTTTTTAACTGCTAGTGTTTACCAGATATTTTTTCTTTTACACCATTTTAAAAGCTTTTCTCTCAGCGAGGAACATAAATTATCCTGCAGTGTGACATCACATTACACTAAAATATAAAAAAAAAAAAAAATTAATTTAAATTTAATAATAATTTTAAATATAGATCAGTTTAAGGGTCCCTTCATGCAAACTATAATATTTAGTACATACACGTGATGTAAAAGAAAACGTGATTGATGAGACCAGGCCACCTTCTTCTGTGGCTCTGTGGTCCAGTTCCGATGATCACGTGCCCATTGTTGGCGCTTTCGGCAGTGGACAGGGGTCGGCATGGGCATCCTGACTGGTCTGCAGCTATGCAGCCACATACGCAACAAACTGTGCTGCGTATTCTGACACCTTTCTATCAGAACCAGCATTAACTACTTCAGCAGTTTGAGCTACAGTAGCTCGTCTGTTGGCCCACACGGGCCAGCCTTCGCTCCCCACGTGCATCAAGGAGCCTTGGCCGCCCATGACCCTGATCCTAGACATAGGGATAGGAAGGCATAGGATAAAATGTTCACTTGCTGCCTAATATATCCCACCTACTAACAGGTGCCGTGATGAAGAGATAATCAGTGTTATTCACTCACATGTCAGTGGTCATAATGTTATGGTCGGTGTATATTGCATATTATAATAGTTCCACTTGTGTAAGTTTTATTATTTTTATTCTTTTTTGATAACATTGTGATGGAAATTTTCTTAATTATAGTGTTTAAAAAAAAAAAAAAAAAAACACATAAGGATTAGATTACCTGTACCTTCACAGAGCCCTTTAATCTCATTTGAAGTGAAGTAACACCACATGACATGATGTCACACCACAAGACAACGTTTTTTATTACAACACTTAATGTACTGTGATTATTATTGTAGGAATCTTGTTCATTTATGGACAGTTGCAGGTGTTACTGTCACATCACAGATTTTGCATGTTTTACTTACATTGAAAACAACAAAAACATCTTTGATTTAAAAGTAAAATCATATTTGTGGCTAACCTTTACTAATTGTTTTTATTTCTCAGTTCCATCACAGCGACTCCGACCCTTCCTTCCAGACAGGAAGTTGCCTTTGGAGCAGGAGTATGCGGTGGTGTGTCTGCGGGAGCCGCAGGCTTTTGTACAGGAGTGGAGTGACGGGACTCAGCTGGGCCAGGAGCTGCATTTCTCCTCCATGCTGCACTGCCACCTGTTGAACTACAGGAACCTTACACTCCTACCCCTTCTGAAACCATTTAAAATCCAGAGCCATGCTACTAACACGCATACACACTCCCAGCAAACACACACACAGTCCATGCTCCAGTGCAGTGTGTTCCTGGAGCCTGTGCAGATCGCGGTGGGTCAGCACGCCATACACACAATGGATGTGGCACTGAAGGCATGGCAACAGGTAAGACATACACACACTCACACAACGTGTTCTAATCTTGTTCGAATTTATCTATTTATTTATTAATTCGAATTTTAACGTCATGTTTTACACACTTTGGTTACGTTCATGACAGGACAGGTAATTACTAGGTACACAAGATTAATTAGTTCAAGTCTTTAATGTCCAAACACAGTCATGGACAATTTAATGTCTCCAGTTCACCTCACTTGCACGTCTTTGGACTGTGGGAGGAACTCAGGACCTTCTTGCTGTGAGGCGACAGTGCTACCCACCGAGCCACCGTGCCACCCCTGTTAGAATTTAGCCTATCTCTCTAGCTCCGACACAGATTACAACACTATACACTGACTAGGCATAACATTATGACCACTGACTGGTGAAGTGAATAACACTGATTATCTCTTCATCACAGCACCTGTTAGTGGGTGGGATATATTAGGCAGCCAGTGAACATTTTATCCTCAAAGCTGATGTGTTAGAAGCAGGAGAAATGGGCAAGCATGAGGATTTGAGCGAGTTTGACAAGGGCCAAATTGTGATGGCTAGACAAATGTGTCGGAGCATCTCCAAAACTACAACTCTTGTGGGGTGTTCCCGCTCTGCACTGGTCTATCAAAAGTGGTCCAAGGAAGGAACAATGGTAAACCGGCGCCAGGGTCATGGGCGGCCAAGGCTCATTGATGCACGTGGGGAGCGAATCCAACAGACGAGCTACTGTAGCTGAAACTGCTGAAGAAGTTAATGCTGGTTCTGATAGAAAGGTGCCAGAATACACAGTGCATCATAGTTGCAGGGCCAACACAATATCAGGAAGGTGGTCATAATGTTATGCCTCATACTGGACGGTTTGTCAGTAGGTATTGGCTTTTCTAGCAGGACAATGCTTCATGCCAAACAGCCTGTTCAGGGTATGGATGAAAGATCACCAGACCTGAATCTCATAAAGAACCTTTGGAATTTGATCAGGAGGAGGGTGGATGGTCATTCACCATCAAACAAAGCAGAGATACTTACATTTTTTCACCAGGAGTGGCTCCAATTGACAAAATTTTATAGAAAAGTATTATAAAAAACAATGTTATCAAAATATTAATTTTAAATAAACACTGTGTTTGTGTGTGTTTGATGCAGAACCTAAAGCCAGCAGAAGAGGAGCTACTTCTCGCCCACTATGTGGTTTGTAATGACACTCAGGAGATTTTACGTTTCGGTCAGGTGGATACAGATGAAAGTCTGGTCCTGAACAGTGGACAGAGTCACCAGTATTGTTGGAGATCTCACAAATCCTCACAGGTGATTTCTTTACCCCCCTCCCCCCCAATCCTACTCAGACAAACACATATAGGGTGTGTTTGAAAAGCTAGGGAGCTCTCTATATAGGCAGCATTTTATGTCATCCTGTGCGCGCTCCCAAGAAGGAGGCTGTTCGAAATCCTAGATGCCGTAATATCCTCACTACTAAGGTATCTTAATATTTCAATGTCATTTTGATTCAAGAACGAGTGAGCATCCGACGCTGCCTTAGGCCTAGTTCACACTACACGATTTTTGCCCTGATTTTCGCTCGGCGACTGGTCGGCGCTAGATTTTCCGGCTCGGGAGCAACTCGGCGTTTGCTCGGCGATCAAAACTCGGCTCTCAATCGCTAAGTGTGAACTATCCAACAACTCGATCTGACCGGCTCGAGATTTCTAGCATGTCAGATATCTGATCTGAGTTGCACGACTGGCAATGAGTGCTATGTTGAACAGCCAATGAGAACGCAAGATACAGCGTGAGGGGAAACGCAGGAGAGGAGTGTAAACAGGTGGGACAGGGGGATAATATAGTTTATATCAGAATACACCGGCACACACACGTTTTACAGTATTTCTGACTTGATCATTCTCTACAAAACATAACACCCACGCTACATTGCAAAAATATTAATTAACAACTTACTATAGAACAATCCATACTGTTCGCGCAGCCAAATCCACTCAGATTCATTTATTTTTCCTCCTTGATTTTACGCTGCACATCAGCGCACAAACAACTTTGATCGCTCGCTACTTGTTGACGTGCATTTTTGGACGTGGTATCAATAAACCCCTCGTTACTTCTCGCGTTTGTTTTCGTTTCAAAATGTAGTTTGGGAGACCAGAGAAGCTCGCCTGCGATTCCAGTTGGTGATAGATGGTGTAGTGTGAAACCCCCTATCGCCGATCAGTCGCGTAGTGTGAAATACACACCGACTGAAAGACTCCCGATTACAAAAGATCTAGTCGTGTAGTGTAAACTGTACAGCGACCCGGCAAATCAGAAAGTCGTGTAGTGTGAACTTGGCATTAGTGATCAAGGCAATCCCAGAATTCATTGCGGGTCGGGTGCTCTTCTCTCACAGAAAAATAAACATGTCTGACGGTGCAAACGTTAGTTATTTTCAAACGTAAATAAAATATTACTTATTTTTAACTTGTATAAACTTGTACCGAGTGTTTTTATTTGCAAGTTCGGGCTTGTCAGGAAATGTAACCGTTATCGGTACATGAAGGGAGATACTATATTGACATGTTAGCGTGCTGTGCTACCTCAATCCATTGGTTTTAATGGCAAGATGCTAAACGCTAAACGCGAAACCCGATGGAATCGCTATCTAAGTAGTGCGTTTGATTAACCTGACTTATAAGTCATTGACTTATTAGAATCCTCTCTTACTTAGGCAGCTGCCTATGTAGACAGTAAGACAGCAAGGCAGCTCCCTAGGTTTTCAAACACACCCATAGTCTTTGGCTTCCATTAGAATGAACTCATTTAGAATTTATTTTAAACATTGAAATCCATACAAAACTGCAACTCCTTATTCTTCTGATTAGGGTATGTGCTACAGGTTGATAGTCACCCCCTAGTGCACACACTAAATAATAAAGAAAAGAGCACCTTATCTATAGTAAAATATAGTGGAGGATCCATAATGTTATGGGGCTGCTTTGCTGGAGGCCTTTCAGAACCATTTAAAGCAAATTGCAAAACACAGTAAAATAATATATAATAATAATGTTGTTCCAGTTAGCTAAAATGAAACATTAGCTTTAAATGAGGTAATGATGGAAAATATACCAGGCGTCACTGAACACGTCATGTAACACAAAGTCCAAACCACATTTTTTTGTTTTTTGAAGTGCCCACAAACCATTTTTGTTGTCAGCTAGCTTTATTCCTTTTCCAGCCGGAACTTAACATGTTCACATGTACTTGTTTTTACGAGTGATTTAAACATTACTCTAAACAAATTCTATGTCTAAGTGTGTGTGTGTGTGTTTGCTTTCCACAGTTGCTGCATGTCTGTATCGAGGGCTGGGGTAACTGGCGCTGGTCAGAGCCTTTCAGTATTGATAACGTGGGTACAATTCTAAGGAGCATTCACAGGAAAGGCCAGACAGCCTCGCTTATCATTAAAGTTCAGCAGCTCAATGGAGTGCAGAAGCAGGTACTCTCACCCCCCAGTACACACACTATATTGTATTTTGCTAATTTTTAATCTAACCTAAACCTTTACCCTAGTTTATTGGTTTTGGGAGTTTAACATTCTATAACCTACAGAACTTGGTTCTTTCAAGGAGCACACTAAACAAAACAGGGCTCTGTGAGCAAAGGGACAAGTAAAACCACAAAAAATGTTCTATGGACAGACTAAACTAGAGCTTTTATAGATGACAAAATCTATAAAGTCTATAAAGAAAAGAGCACCTTATCTATAGTAAACTATAGTGGAGGATTCATAATGTTGTGGGGCTGCTTTGCTGCCTCTAGGACTGGAGGCCTTTAATGTGTTAAGTGAACAATAAAATCAGAGCATTTTAGAGCAATTCTGCACTCAAGCATAAGAAAAACTTTATGTGAATCTAACAAAATGTGTCCTAGAACAGGATAATGACTTAAAGTGCACATCAGTACACAAGAATGTTTAAGGAGGAGTAAATGAACTGTTTTAAACTGGGCCTGATCTCAATCCAGTTAGAAATCTTTAAAGAGAGATAAAATCTGCTATAAGGTAAAGGAATCCCATAAATATTCAAGAGATTGGGAAAATTGCAGTGGAAAAGTGGAGGGAACTACCAGCAGATGAGGCAAAAAAAGGCCACAGGTGGCTACAAAACGTTTGGAGGCAGTCATTACTACAAGTACAGAGGTATCTTAAAACTCAATGTCATTTGGTTCTGGGAGTGGCGTTGAGTTTAAAAGATGTTGAGTTTCAAGATATTTTTTCTCATAAGGATGTATGGAAAACCTGTTAATGCGTTCCATGGTCCTGTGGAACTGCATATATTTTAGGCTAATGTAAAATAATGGGGTTGTTTTTGACACGTATACACTGAAAATAACACAAATATAATATTAAAAACACTGAAATACAATCAAAACACAGTTAAATACAATAAAACCTGCACTTTATCTTTACTTCTATATTTTTTCCTTACACTTTTTAATTGTGGAGGTGCTTGATCTTGGAATACCGTACCCCTTAGCGACTTCAGTAAAGGCACATTCACATGAGAAGTGGCAAAATCTATTTTTGCTGTTATTTCCTATGGAGTGTAGCGGTGCACAAAGCTTAACGTAACATTGTACTGAAACAACAAGCGAGAGAACTAATGAGCAGTAATAATTAAGAGAGGTTTAGTGTTTAGATGTATTTTTTGAATACATTGTCACATTAGGCTTTTTTAAGAGTTTTTATAAGAGTTTTAGCCTCTCTCGGAAAAGCTGATTCTTACAATTTTACAGAACCCTGAGCTGTAACACAAGTTTAAAAGTGAAACAGGAGAAAAATCCTGCTAAACGCAGATACATGTGGAGCTTTCAGAGTGAAGTTGACGGTTATTCCACACAAATGCAGATTCATCTCATAATCGCACTTTGATGACGTTTTACTGCACCGCTCAAGCCTAGTGCTGAACAAAGCAGGAGTCTCACACACTTAAAATTTAAGGGAAAGTTGCATTTATGGGTACAAAATTCTTGATGAAGGGCGTCAAGTTTCAAAGATTTTGAGTTTAGGGGATGTCAAGTTACAAGGTACCACTGTATTAGGTTAGGGTAGCTTTAATCCTGTCCATGTCATATACTGTTTCTTCTTTATTTGAATTCATCATTATTATTATTTTTTTTATGACTGCATATACATTAATCAGTCATAACATTAAAACCACCTCCTTGTTTCTACACTCACTGTCCATTTTATCAGCTCCACTTACCATATAGAAGCACTTTGTAGTTCTACAATTACTGACTGTAGTCCATCTGTTTCTCTACATACTTTTTCTAGCCTGCTTTCACCCTGTTCTTTAATGGTCAGGACCCCCACAGGACCACCACAGAGTAGGTATTATTTAGGTGGTGGATCATTCTCAGCACTGCAGTGACACTGACATGGTGGTGGTGTGTTAGTGTGTGTTGTGCTGGTATGAGTGGATCAGACACAGCAGCGCTGCTGGAGTTTTTAAATACCGTGTCCACTCACTGTCCACTCTATTAGACTCTCTTACCTAGTTGGTTCACCTTGTAGATGTAAAGTCAGACGATCGCTCATCTATTGCTGCTGTTTGAGTTGGTCATCTTCTAGACCTTCATCAGTGGTCACAGGACGCTGCTCACGGGGCGCTGTTGGCTAAATATTTTTTAGGTTGGTGGACTATTCTCAGTCCAGCAGTGACAGTGAGATGTTCAAAAACTCCAGCAGCGCTGCTGTGTCTGATCCACTCATACCAGCACAACACACACTAACACACCACCACCATGTCAGTGTCACTGTAGTGCTGAGAATGATCCACCACCTAAATAATACCTACTCTGTAGTGGTCCTGGGAGAGTCCTGACCATTAAAGAACAGCATGAAAGGGTGTAACAAAGCATGCCAGTAATTGTAGAACTACAAAGTGTTTCTATATGGTAAGTGGAGCTGATAAATGGACAGTGAGTGTAGAAACAAGGAGGTGGTTTTAATGTTATTGCTGATCAGTGTATGTTGACAGGTGTAATGTATTTGGACACTCTCTCAATCCCTCTGTTTTTCTCCATCAGATTATCATCAGTGGTCGACAGATTATCTGTAGTTACCTGAATGAGAAGATCGAGGTACGGTTGGTGCAGCGCAGTGTTGAGGTCGAGGGCCAGGTGCAGGTTCAACATCTGCAGGCCTCTGTGGAACCAGACAGTAAGCTGCCCTCATATGTGCTGGAGGACTCAGATGTGATCGGTCTCTCTGTGCGAGCGCATAAAGACCAAGAGTGGTCTCAGGATGTGTGTCTCAAAGATACACAAGATAACAGCTGTGTGCTACAGGTAAGTCCTTCAACCAAAAGTGTGTTAACCATGTTATTTATAAAGCAGAATACGTTTATTTATAGCTCTTTATTTGTTAGATTACCTCCGCTACTGGCTCCCTGGAATCTGTATGCTGCTGTGTTATAACCCTGGAGCCCAACTCTCATATGCAGCAGAGACTGGTAAGTTAAAATTTATAAAATGGATAGTTCCAGTCCTAAAATCTGATTGGCTGAGCCGCGTTCGAAGCCGTTGTAAAATCCCCGATAAACGCACACCTATGACCACCTCACATCATTCCATATTAATACGCCACTGAAAAGAAAAAGTGAATGTTATGTTCGCCCTCATGTTGCCTAGCAACACTGTTAACGAACTGCTTGGGGTCATGGAAGAATGCTTTTTGTAAGTGTTTTTGTAAATACAAATTTATAAATTGAACATTGTTGTATTTTATTATATTTTATGTTGACCGCCGTTTTATAAAAGCAATAAGCCACTCGAGACCGTGCGTTACTGCTATGATTTTATCACGGGGAAAGACGTTTTAAAAACATCCTTCCCCGTGATAAAATTGCAGTAACGCACGGTCTCTCGTGACTTATTGCTTTAATATAAACATATACAGTACAGGCCAAAAGTTTGGACACACCTTCTCATTCAATGCGTTTTCTGTATTTTCATGACTATTTACATTGTAGATTCTCACTGAAGGCATCAAAACTATGAATGAACACATGTGGAGTTATGTACTTAACAAAAAAAGGTGAAATAACTGAAAACATGTTTTATATTCTAGTTTCTTCAAAATAGCCACCCTTTGCTCTGATTACTGCTTTGCACACTCTTGGCATTCTCTCAATGAACTTCAAGAGGTAGTCACCTGAAATGGTTTTCCAACAGTCTTGAAGGAGTTCCCAGAGGTGTTTAGCACTTGTTGGCCCCTTTGCCTTCACTCTGCGGTCCAGCTCACCCCAAACCATCTCGATTGGGTTCAGGTCCGGTGACTGTGGAGGCCAAGTCATCTGCAGCAGCACTCCATCACTCTCCTTCTTGGTCAAATAGCCCTTACACAGCCTGGAGGTGTGTTTGGGGTCATTGTCCTGTTGAAAAATAAATGATGGTCCAACTAAACGCAAACCAGATGGGATGGCATGTCGCTGCAGGATGCTGTGGTAGCCATGCTGGTTCAGTGTGCCTTCAATTTTGAATAAATCCCCAACAGTGTCACCAGCAAAACACCCCCACACCATCACAGCTCCTCCTCCATGCTTCACAGTGGGAACCAGGCATGTGGAATCCATCCGTTCACCTTTTCTGCGTCTCACAAAGACACGGCGGTTGGAACCAAAGATCTCAAATTTGGACTCATCAGACCAAAGCACAGATTTCCACTGGTCTAATGTCCATTCCTTGTGTTTTTTGGCCCAAACAAATCTCTTCTGCTTGTTGCCTCTCCTTAGCAGTGGTTTCCTAGCAGCTATTTGACCATGAAGGCCTGATTTGCGCAGTCTCCTCTTAACAGTTGTTCTAGAGATGGGTCTGCTGCTAGAACTCTGTGTGGCATTCAACTGGTCTGTGATCTGAGCTGCTGTTAACTTGCGATTTCTGAGGCTGGTGACTCGGATGAACTTGTCCTGAGAAGCAGAGGTGACTCTTGGTCTTCCTTTCCTGGAGAGAATGCCAAGAGTGTGCAAAGCAGTAATCAGAGCAAAGGGTGGCTATTTTGAAGAAACTAGAATATAAAACATGTTTTCAGTTATTTCACCTTTTTTTGTTAAGTACATAACTCCACATGTGTTCATTCATAGTTTTGATGCCTTCAGTGAGAATCTACAATAAAAATAGTCATGAAAATACAGAAAACGCATTGAATGAGAAGGTGTGTCCAAACTTTTGGCCTGTACTGTACATACACTGTGAAAATACGTCTGTGTGGGTGTTTAATGGTGTGCATTTCTCAGGTGGTGTTCAGTCCTCTGTTTGTTGTGAGGAGTCACCTACCAGAGGCTGTATTGGTGCAAGTAGAGAAGCGCAGTTTAGGCCAAAAGGAGTGCCAGCAAATCGTTGGACAAGGGCAGCAGCGGGCATTGCGCAATGTACAGCCAAACATCACACACCACCTTACCTTCAAAGCCAGGTACATTACCCACAACTCCTTGTATTCCACTTATATCACTTGTTTATTTGTGACTTTACCTTAGAATACACTCAGGCTGTTAGGTTAGCCTTAAAGCTAAATTACAGTTGCAAGTAAACAATGTCACCTGCCTTTTTCGCCATTTCCAACTAAAAGCAATTGAATCAGTGGTCCACTGAAGAAACAAACTCATTATTGTTCCCCTGAAAAATACTAAATAAAGTAAGAAACAGTGCAGCAACATAACCTGATGTGTGTGACCACACGAAATATGCATTAAATGCTCATGCACATTAATAGAAATCACAAAAAGTGCCCACTGAGGTCACATAATTTGATGGTCACAGATGTTGGTGCAACATGGTGCGTAACTGTCCACAATCATAATAGATAAAGCTAACTTGCACACTCACATAACTAACCAAAAGTATTCAACATCCTGCATTAGAGCACTCTAGCAACCACTTGTTTTGCCATAGCACCCACTTAGCAATACCTTAGCAGCCACCTGGAACACCATAGCAACCACCATGGTAACCACATACCAAAAACTTCCAAAGGTATTCAAGCTCTCACTTTTGGAACACAATAGCAATTACTTTTGATATAGGTAGGATAAAGTCATAAGCTGCGTCCGGAATCGCATACTTACAGAGTACGTACTAGATTGGAGGAAGTATGCACTACTCGGCCGGTAAAAAAGTACATACTTTCAGTACAGAAGTATGCAGTATGCACACAACACCGCTACGTACTACATCCGCCATCTTACCAACGTCAAGTGATGACGTGGGGACGTGAGGACGTAATATCACCATAGTTACAGACTCATTACAAACCCCACTCGCCAAAATTTTGGATATTTTTGGATATTTATCGTTTTGTTATTTATTCGTCTTTAAAATTTTGATTTTATTCATCTTACTTACACTTGTAAACAGAGGACTCCGTTTTCCGCTATCTTTCTTGTTTCTTATTCCGCTTCGAATGCCTACGCAGCTCCAGTTGCATTATGGGATACATTAGTGGACCACAAGTGTGCATCGCTTGCATACTCAAACATGGCTGGCCAATAAGTAGGTCATCCGGGTACTTCTCGCGTACCTCTTTGTGTATACTATGTATTCGGACATACTAACCGCTCTCGCGTCCTCATTTCGCGTTCTACTGAGTATGGAAGTATGCGATTCCGGACGCAGCTATACCCTCTCAACCACATAAAACACCCTAGCGACCACCTACCATCAGCCTAGCAACCACAGAAAACACCATAGCAACCACAAACCAACACCTCAGCAACAACTTGAGACACCTTGTCACCTGGAACATCATGGTAACCACGTACCAAAAAAATTCAAGCTCTCACTTTTGGAACACAACAGCAACTACTTCTGTTGTCATAGCAAGGGCATAGTCATACCTTCTCTTACATGAAACACCCTAGCAACCACCTACCATCAGCCTAGCAACCACAGAAAACACCATAGCAACCACAAACCAACACCTTAGCAACAACTTGAGACACCTTGTCACCTGGAACATCATGGTAACCACGTACCAAAAACTACCAAAAAATTCAACCTCTCACTTTTGGAACACAACAGCATCTACTTCTTTTGTCATAGCAAGGGCATAGTCATACCTTCTCAACCACATGAAACACCCTAGCAACCACCAACCATCAGCCAAGCAACCACAGACCAACAGCTTAGCAACCACAGACCATCAGCTTAGCAACAACTCAAGACACCACTTGATCAATCTATATTTAACTTGGAAATCAGTGACCTTGATTTACAATGTAGCCGAGCAATTTCAAATAAAAATTCATCAACCCTCATTGGTAAAGATACTTACTCTTTTAAGTAAGGATACAATTTAATTAGGCAACTCAAAACAATCTGTTTTTGTGAAGGTCTGCCATAGGGTTACTTTATGATCTGGTACTTTATTAAGTAAACTTCTCAAATCTAAGGTGTACTCTTGATTGTAATGCTTATTTCTTTGTCTCTGTGTGTGTTACAGTGAAGAAGGAGACGTTTCACATTGTGCAATACCGATCTCTTCAGATCTAATTAAGCAGATTGCGAGCAAAGCTGGTCCAGAACAGAGTCAAAGCCGCAGCAACATACTCCAACACTTCTACGGCCCTCGTAGTTCCAGCCAGCTTGTTTGGCCTTACTCCTGTAGAAACCCAGACAGGTAAATACATACACATGACATGAGACTCAAGTACAACAGTGCAAAAAGTATTCAGTGAAAAGTACTTATCTAATTAATTTATTTTACTTTTTTTGTATGCAGGTCAGAGGGAGAATCAGTAGCTCAGTGGGACAGTCCCATGCAAGTGCGCTTGTCTGCATGGCGGGCGGGTTTAAACTCTCTTCTGGTGGAGCTGTTACCATGGGCGCTGTTCACCAATCACTCTCACTGGGACCTCTGGCTGTTTGAAGCAGAAAACATCGTTCTCCAAATTCCTGCTGGCAAAACCATCATCCCCCCAAACTTTAAGGTACTTCTGTACTATTAAACTGCAATGGAGGGTTGATCAGAAGCAAAATTGATATAGGTTTAATAACGTTGTGGTGTGTTTGTATGATAGGTGGCATTTCAGATCGGCCTTTATTGGCCCCAGACAAACACAGTGCACAAGTCATCAGCAATACATCTGCTGCACGAGTTAACCTCACCACGCTGGAGCGAGCTGGGAGAAGCCAAAATTCTCAGCCTGGATGAAGAAGGATACGTGGAAGCTGACGTCTTCCTTGGAACTCCACCCAGACAAAAGGTTAGAGATAGAATTAGCATCACCAGCGAGACCACACATAGCCTAATAATCCAGTGTGCAGTGCTATTTTCAGACTTTCCCGTATAATATTTTGGGGAGTCGATATTTCCTCCCTCATGCAGGACTAAGATTAAGATTAAGATTCCTTTATTGATCCTCATGGGGGAAATTCGAGTGTTACAGCAGCTCCAGTACAGTGTAAGTACAGTAAATAAAAATAGAGTAGAATAAAATAAAAAAATTATAAAAAAATTACTATTATACAACAGTATGGTAATTACAACAATATAATTAAAAACACTACATATACTATATGTACAGTGTATCACAAAAGTGAGTACACCCCTCACATTTCTGCAAATATTTTATTATATCTTTTCATGGGACAACACTATAGAAATAAAACTTGGATATAACTTAGAGTAGTCAGTGTACAACTTGTATAGCAGTGTAGATTTACTGTCTTCTGAAAATAACTCAACACACAGCCATTAATGTCTAAATGGCTGGCAACATAAGTGAGTACACCCCACAGTGAACATGTCCAAATTGTGCCCAAAGTGTCAATATTTTGTGTGACCACCATTATTATCCAGCACTGCCTTAACCCTCCTGGGCATGGAATTCACCAGAGCTGCACAGGTTGCTACTGGAATCCTCTTCCACTCCTCCATGATGACATCACGGAGCTGGTGGATGTTAGACACCTTGAACTCCTCCACCTTCCACTTGAGGATGCGCCACAGCTGCTCAATTGGGTTTAGACCATCATCAGTTTTCGAAGGGAGGGGATCATGCTCTGTTTCAGAATGTCACAGTACATGTTGGAATTCATGTTTCCCTCAATGAACTGCAGCTCCCCAGTGCCAGCAACACTCATGCAGCCCAAGACCATGCTTGACTGTAGGCAAGATACAGTTGTCTTGGTACTTCTCACCAGGGCGCCGCCACACATGCTGGACACCATCTGAGCCAAACAAGTTTATCTTGGTCTCGTCAGACCACAGGGCATTCCAGTAATCCATGTTCTTGGACTGCTTGTCTTCAGCAAACTGTTTGCGGGCTTTCTTGTGCGTCAGCTTCCTTCTGGGATGACGACCATGCAGACCGAGTTGATGCAGTGTGCGGCGTATGGTCTGAGCACTGACAGGCTGACCTCCCACGTCTTCAACCTCTGCAGCAATGCTGGCAGCACTCATGTGTCTATTTTTTAAAGCCAACCTCTGGATATGACGCCGAACACGTGGACTCAACTTCTTTGGTCGACCCTGGCGAAGCCTGTTCCGAGTGGAACCTGTCCTGGAAAACCGCTGGATGACCTTGGCCACCATGCTGTAGCTCAGTTTCAGGGTGTTAGCAATCTTCTTATAGCCCAGGCCATCTTTGTGGAGAGCAACAATTCTATTTCTCACATCCTCAGAGAGTTCTTTGCCATGTTGAATATCCAGTGGCCAGTATGAGAGAATTGTACCCAAAACACCAAATTTAACAGCCCTGCTCCCCATTTACACCTGGGACCTTGACACATGACACCAGGGAGGGACATGACACATTTGGGCACAATTTGGACATGTTCACTGTGGGGTGTACTCACTTATGTTGCCAGCTATTTAGACATTAATGGCTGTGTGTTGAGTTATTTTCATGTGAGGGGTGTACTCACTTTTGTGATACACTGTAGATATATACATATGTGTGAATAATGAAACATAGAGTCCAGGGTAGGGGGAGATCTTGAGTTATTGTAGGGGGGGAGCTGGCTCATCAGTGTGAGGACAGCCTGTGTATTCTGCTATTGTTATGCAGTCTGATGGCAGTTGGCACAAAAGAACGTCTGAAGTGCTCCGTCTTACTCTTTGGTGGAATTAGTCTATGACTGAATGAACTACCCAGCTGCCATAGTTTCATGATAAAGGTGCATTCACATTAGAAGCGTTTTGAGCTTCGCTCGCCATTAGCCTTGGTGCTGAGAAATCGTGAGAACTAGCTTTTCCGAGAGAGTCTAGAGACTTTATTGTCATTTCAGCTAATGTATATACAAGTACATATTGAAATGAAATAACGTTCCTCCAGGATCAGGGTGCAACACAGAACACAAGTGCAAAACAATACATTACACAGTGCAGATAAAAAACAGTACAATAAATACATGGACCTACAATAAATAAACACAGAAGACATTACTAATCTAAAGAAATTGAAGGACAAGAATATTGTTGGCCAGTACATGCTACAGAGTAAATGATAAGTAAGGTAAAAACATATTCTATATACAGTTAGTAGCATAGAGTTTTTATAGGTGATATAAAAAATAGGGTGTAAAAAATACAATATTGTGCAAAGATGCAAGTAATACAGTCACTAAGTAGTTGTATGTATTAAAGTTGTTAGAGTCCGGGAGCAAAACTGTGTTGGTTTTGTGTGTGTGTGTGTGTGTGTGTGTGTGTGTGTGTGCGGGTGTGAGTGAGTTTTTGTGTGTCTGTGTGTGTGTGTTAGTGTATGTACAGTGTATCACAAAAGTGAGTACACCCCTCACATTTCTGCAGATATTTAAGTATATCTTTTCATGGGACAACACTGACAAAATGACACTTTGACACAATGAAAAGTAGTCTGTGTGCAGCTTATATAACAGTGTAAATTTATTCTTCCCTCAAAATAACTCAATATACAGCCATTAATGTCTAAACCACCGGCAACAAAAGTGAGTACACCCCTTAGTGAAAGTTCCTGAAGTGTCAATATTTTGTGTTGCCACCATTATTTCCCAGAACTGCCTTAACTCTCCTGGGCATGGAGTTTACCAGAGCTTCACAGGTTGCCACTGGAATGCTTTTCCACTCCTCCATGACGACATCACGGAGCTGGCGGATATTCGAGACTTTGCGCTCCTCCACCTTCCGCTTGAGGATGCCCCAAAGATGTTCTATTGGGTTTAGGTCTGGAGACATGCTTGGCCAGTCCATCACCTTTACCCTCAGCCTCTTCAATAAAGCAGTGGTCGTCTTAGAGGTGTGTTTGGGGTCATTATCATGCTGGAACACTGCCCTGCGACCCAGTTTCCGGAGGGAGGGGATCATGCTCTGCTTCAGTATTTCACAGTACATATTGGAGTTCATGTGTCCCTCAATGAAATGTAACTCCCCAACACCTGCTGCACTCATGCAGCCCCAGACCATGGCATTCCCACCACCATGCTTGACTGTAGGCATGACACACTTATCTTTGTACTCCTCACCTGATTGCCGCCACACATGCTTGAGACCATCTGAACCAAACAAATTAATCTTGGTCTCATCAGACCATAGGACATGGTTCCAGTAATCCATGTCCTTTGTTGACATGTCTTCAGCAAACTGTTTGCGGGCTTTCTTGTGTAGAGACTTCAGAAGAGGCTTCCTTCTGGGGTGACAGCCATGCAGACCAATTTGATGTAGTGTGCGGCGTATGGTCTGAGCACTGACAGGCTGACCCCCCACCTTTTCAATCTCTGCAGCAATGCTGACAGCACTCCTGCGCCTATCTTTCAAAGACAGCAGTTGGATGTGACGCTGAGCACGTGCACTCAGCTTCTTTGGACGACCAACGCGAGGTCTGTTCTGAGTGGACCCTGCTCTTTTAAAACGCTGGATGCTCTTGGCCACTGTGCTGCAGCTCAGTTTCAGGGTGTTGGCAATCTTCTTGTAGCCTTGGCCATCTTCATGTAGCGCAACAATTCGTCTTTTAAGATCCTCAGAGAGTTCTTTGCCATGAGGTGCCATGTTGGAACTTTGAGTGACCAGTATGAGAGAGTGTGAGAGCTGTACTACTAAATTGAACACACCTGCTCCCTATGCACACCTGAGACCTAGTAAAACTAACGAGTCACATGACATTTTGGAGGGAAAATGACAAGCAGTGCTCAATTTGGACATTTAGGGGTGTAGTCTCTTAGGGGTGTACTCACTTTTGTTGCCGGTGGTTTAGACATTAATGGCTGTATATTGAGTTATTTTGAGGGAAGAATAAATTGACACTGTTATATAAGCTGCACACAGACTACTTTTCATTGTGTCAAAGTGTCATTTTGTCAGTGTTGTCCCATGAAAAGATATACTTAAATATCTGCAGAAATGTGAGGGGTGTACTCACTTTTGTGATACACTGTATATGCAATGTATGTGTAAGTGTGTGAGTTTGTGTGTGTGTGAGTGTGCGTATGTTGGTGTGTATGTGCACGTTAGTTTGAGTGTTTGTATGTTCGTATGAGTGTGTATATATATGTAATTACATGTCACAGTGTGTGTATGGAGCGCTCAGGTGGCGCAGCGGAATATTCCACTAGCACACCAGCGCCGAGATTCTGAACTCCTCCGTTCGAAACTCGGTGTTGCCACTGGTCGGCTGGGCGCCATCTAGCGGGCATAATTGTCAGTGCCTGCAGCAGACACGTTTCTGCTAGGGCGGGATGACCGGACTATGTGGGTGGGATGACCGGACTATGTGGGTGGGGTCTTCACACGCTGTTTAAGGACGCCTGTGCAGAATGCATGGGTGGAAATGGGTTCCGCAAAGGGATGCGTGCAGGTGGGAGAAGGCGTGAGCAGCAATATACCCACCTCGACTGCAATCGGGGGTCCACCAAACTGACCAAGGGTTTACTGTCAGGAATATATAAATAAAATATAAATTTGGCTATGATGACCTGCCAAGTCAAATGCTGATATTTACTCTCTGTGTTGTTAAACAGTTGTGCCAGTTCTGTGTGTCTTCGACGGTAAAGTACGGGATACAGATTTTACAAATCGAGGATAAGAGTGTGCTGGTTAACAATACAAATCAGACTATTAATTACAGAGCACTGCTCTCTGAGTATCCACTATCAGCTCCTGATCAGGTACTACACACACATCAGGTATACACACACACACACACTACACAGGTATTTTTCATCACCATTTATGCTTCTCAAACCCTCCGCTAACCAATTCCCACCTTACGTCTTTTCTTTTTACTTGTCTTTCAGCATTGTACTCCCCCTCACTCTAGTGTATTAACACTAGGCCCAGGACCGAAGGCTGGCACTCCCTCTACCTGTCCAGTACCTAGCTGGGATGTGTTAATTCAAAACCCCACAGAAAAACAGACTCCACTGCCCCAGAAGCACATTTATTTCAGTTGCATGGTAGAATCCAAACAGGACCCGGAGCCGTGGAGCCTGCCTGTACCTATGCGGCCGGACTTTCCCAGACAGAGCGTATCTGTGCCAGTGCAGCAGAACGTGCACAATTCCCTCAGCACCAGGTGGGTCATATCATTTACACCAGTGCAAATTTACATTTACTTTGACTTTTATTTGATTGCAGACAGGATGAACCTGAGATATTTCATGTTTTATCCGCTCAACTTTATTTCATTTATTAATAAACATCCATTCCTGCATTTCAGACCTGCAACACATTCCAAAAAAAGTTGGGACAGTAAAGCATTTACCACTTTGTAATGTTGCCATTCCTTTTCACCACACTTAAAAGACGTTTTGTCACAGAGGAGACCAAGTGATTTAGTGTTTCAGCTTTTATTTAGTCTCATTCTTCCTGCAAACACGTCGTAAGATGTGTAACAGTACAGGGATCGTCGTTGTCGCATTTTTCCTTTCAAAATTCTCCACACATTCTCTATTGGGGACAGATCAGGACTGCAGGCGGGCCAGTTCAGTACTCGTACCCTCTTCTTCCGCAGCCATGCCTTTGTAATGTGTGCAGCATGTGGTTTTGCATCGTCTTGTTGAAAAATGCATGGACGTCGCTGGAAAAGATGACGTCTTGAAGGCAGCACATGTTGCTCTAAGATCTCAATGTACTTTTCTGCATTAATGCTGCCATCACAGAAGTGTAAATGACCTTTGCCAAGGGCACTGACACAGTCCCGTACCATGACAGACTCTGGCTTTTGGACCTGTTCCTGATATAAGTCTGGATGGTCCTTTTCATCTTTGGTCCGGAGCACATGGCATCCTTTTTTTTTCCAAAAAAGATCTGGAATGCTGATTCATCTGACCACAATACACGTTTCTACTGTGTGATGGTCCATCCTAGATGCCTCTGAACCCAGAGAAGTTGACGCCGCTTCTGGACATTGTTAACATAAGGCTTCTTTTTTGCACAGTAAAGTTTTAAGTGCCATTTGTGCATGTAACTCTGTATTGTAGTGCTTGACAAAGGTTTGCCAAAGTAATCCCTCACCCATGTGGTTATATCAGCTATTGTTGAGTGGAGGTTCTTGATGCAGTGCCATCTGAGGGATCGAAGATCACGGGCATTCAACTTAAGCTTGCGCTCTTGGCCCTGAAATTCCTTGAATTGTTCAATGATATTCTGCACTGTAGAGGGAGAAATATGCAAATCCCTTCCAATCTTTCTTTGATGTTCATTGTTTTTAAACATTTCAATCATTTTCTCACACATTTGTTGACAAACTGGAGATCCTCTGATCATCTTTGCTCATCAAAGACTCAGCCTTTCCTGGATGCTGCTTTTGTACCAAACCATGATTACAATCACCTGCTGACATCACCTGTTTGGAATCACATCATTTGTGTGTTGCAGGCCTGAAATGCAGGAATGGATGTTTATTAATAAATGAAATGAAGTTGAGCAGATAAAACATGAAATATCTCAGGTTCATCCTTTCTGCAAATGTAAGGAACACTGCATTTTATTTTATTTGCATTTTCCATACTGTCCCAACTTTTTCTGATTTGGGGTTGTATTATCTTATTTCATTTCTAGAAATGTCTGTCATTATTTCTAATTATTGTTTACTGTTCTCTGTAGAGCACTGGTTGTAACATATCAGGAGCATTTAGGAATCACGTACATTTCCGTGAGTGAGGACCCATGTCCCCATATGCTGATCCATAATCGCTGTCCCAGAGCCTTGATGCTGAAGGAGAACCTGAGAGGTACGTAATTATTATGTCTTTAAGATTAAGCTATTTTCCTACCATTAACATTTTATCGTATTAAAACAGTAATGTGTTTCTAATGATTAAAATTCATTTAAAATAACACTGAATATGTTTGTTTAATAGAGCCTGCTAGGACAGAGGTGTTCTGTAGGAAACTGCCTCCGTTCAGCTCTGTGCACCATGAGCTGTACTACCATTTCTCCAATTTCCCAGAGTGCAGACAGAAGGAAGCTCTGCCGTCTCTGCGTTTCTGTATAGTCGCTGATTCACCCTCTGATCCTTCCTCTGTGGCCACACCACTCACCTCCAGCTGGACTGATGGCATTGACATCAACAGTCCTGGCACACAGGTACAGGGACGCCCGGCAACACTGCAGCTGTCACATTCCACGACTTAATTCTTATTTAGATTTCTTTTAATTATATTGTTCTTAATGGGGTATATAACTATAACTACTGTTTATGACCACATAGTGTGTGATTGGTCATACCAGAGATGTTCACAAGTCACAAAATACGAGTCAGAGTCGAGTCACGAGTCTTTAGGCTAGAGTCCGAGTCAAGTCACGAGTCTTTAGGCTAGAGTCCGAGTCAAGTCACGAGTCTTTAGGCTAGAGTCCGAGTCAAGTCACAAGTCTTTAGGCTAGAGTCCGAGTCGAGTCACGATTCTTTATGCTAGAGTCCAAGTCAAGTCACGAGTCAATATAATTTACACAAAACATATATTGGAAATGTAGCATAGAAATAAACAAATAATATGTAAGTCCAGATAAAAACAACAACAGATTAGCGACTGTATTTTGCCGTTTTACTTAGTGCCTTTACTTTCCTAGGTACCAGTTAAAAGCTTAAACTAAAGTTTTGTTTTCATTGCAAATTGCTGCACAGCGGCCAAAATCCCAAACACAGCAAAATATCCAAAACCACTGCTTACCCTAGCTTATGTTCTTCCAGATGCTATTAAATTTATAACTGTGTGTTGTCCAAGTCCCTAGCATCAGCAGTTTGAAGTTCACTTCATTTGAAAATTTTTATTACCTTTGGATTGGAATTGATTGAAATATATTTTTAACTGGGTTGAATGGGACGCTCCTACAGAATTGCCGCTAATGGTTGAAAGACCGCTTTCTGAACCAGAGCTTCTGATTTGAATTTTTAGTAAGAAATGTTGTTATTTGCATTAATTCAGTTTGCGTAACACAGATGATGTGTCAATGAAACGCTTGATTGGCTTTATAACGAGTTCGTGTTTTACTTCACAACCGGGAAAAGTTTGGAGGTTTTTAATTGTAAGCACATTTACAAAATAACAGATTCTATTCCTAATGGGACACATGGTTATAAATTTAATAGCATCTGGAAGAACATAAGCTAAGGTAAGCAGTGGTTGTGATTTTTTTTTTTTTGCTGTGTTTTGGATTTTGGCCGCTGTGCCGTGATTTATCGTGCGCGTTTGTTTTGCAATGAAAACAAAACGTATTAGTTTAAGCTTTTAACTGGTACCTTCTTGTTACGAAATTACATTCACTTGCACAATGACTAGGAAAGTAAAGACAATAAGTAAAACGGCAAAATACAGTCGCTAATGTATTGTTGTTTTTTATCTGAACTTCTACACCACATTTCCAATATATGTTTTGTGTATATTATATTGACTCGTGACTTAACTCAGACTCTAGTCTAAAGACTTGGACTCGGTATTTTGTGACTTAACCCTCAATTGCTCAGACTGTATTCTGTCACACTACTATAAGTCGCTTTGGATAAAGGCGTCTGCTAAATGCCAAAAATGTAAATGTAAAAAACAATGGACAGTGGCAACTACGAAAATACTACAGTAACTTAAACAAACACTAGTTTTAGCATTTAATTTTATATGTGTGTGTGTCGACCAATCTGTATATGTCTTTCTGATCTGCAGGTGGTGTTCTTGCCAGGTTTTGGCAGTCTGTATGTTGACGTTGCTTATCTAAGTGGCACAGTTGTTCTCACCCTGGCACCGGAAAGCTGTGCTGGACCTGTCATTAACCAACACCAAAGGTACACACGTACAAAAGTATTATATAGAAGATCTTTTTACCTAAGCAAATCTAACGAGGGTTAAAGATTTATATGTACACCCAGAGGTGGAAAATAACGAATTACATTTACTCGCGTTACTGTAATTGAGTAGTTTTTTTGTGTACTTGTACTTTTTAAAGTAGATTTTACAACCTGTAATTTTACTTTTACTTAAGTATGTTTTGTATTAAGAATTGTAATTTGCTACATTTTAAATTACATCCGTTACTGAGTAAAAAAAAAAGAAAACAATAAAAAAACTCGACATCAAACCAGCCCATTTGGTTGTTTGATCCGGCCCGCTGAGCATTTACGAATTGTTCTTTAGAGTCGGGCTTGCGAACTGAATCACTGAGTTAATGAGTCAGAAACGACTCACTCTGTTTCATTATGATGTTGTGCATAAACAACTCCATGAATCGGTTCATTTGGTGAAGAGATTCAGATGTATAAACCAATCAGAGCTTCAGAATTCAGATTCTGGGCAGAGATTCAATCTCTTTCTTCATTGGTTGTTGTATAAATGACAGTTTAGCGAACGAATCACCAATTTAAGCTTAAAACAGTTGGGTTTGGATTTATATATTCTGGAAACATACAAGAGGGTCTTATATAAAGTGGATTATATCCTTAATGGAACACGGATATAGATCAGGTAAATAGATAAGTGGTTATGATTTTCTGCTGCTGCTGTGTGGTTGATCTGGGTCGCAGTTCTGCTGTTTACGGTACCCTGTCATTTTGCAATGATAGCAAAGCATTATGAAATATTGTGATTTTTTATGTTCATTTATTTGAAGTAAAAGGGACAGCATAAATGTGCTTGTGAGATTCTGCTGTTTTGTTTTTGATTTTGATATTGTTCTTATGACGGTGTATTACTCCCGCTCAGGTAAACACCCAACATCCCCCCCAGCAGTTGCAGTATGTTAGGTGTGTAGAGTGGTTAAATCCACACGTGTGCTGTGTGTAGTCTGCTGTATCATTCATCTATCAACTTCTGTTGGAAAATGACGTCCCTCCTTCTGTTAAAAAAGTAACGAAGTAACGTTTACTCTGAGTACATTTTAAATGAGTTACTTTTTACTTGAGTAGATTTTTAGACTAGTAATTTTACTCATACTTAAGTAAAAAATCATCAAAGTAATAGTACTTTTACTTGAGTACAATATTTTAGTACTCTTTCCACCTCTGTGTACACCTATGAGCAAGGTTATGATCATGTAAATTTGTGGATTGCTCCGAAGTGCAATAAAAGAGTGTCCTGAACCTGAATTTCTACAAAGCTAATTTAATTGGGGGCGGCTCAGTGGCTCAGTGGGTAGCACCGTCGCCTCACAGCAAGAAGGTCCTGGGTTTGATCCCCAGGTGGGCCGGTCCGGGTCCTTTCTGTGTCCTTTCGGAGTTTGCATGTTCTCCTCGTGTCTGCGTGGGTTTCTTCCGGGAGCTCCGGTTTCCTCCCACAGTCCAAAAACAGCCTGAGTTTTGCAATGCCACCTCTGGTGTGCTGGTGTGTTTTACTGCTGTGCCACCTGAGCACCCGTTCCATTGCTTTTACATCATTTCTACATTTAAATTTGTTATTTTTTTTGTTGACTGTGCATGTCTGCATGCTTTTCTTTTTCATCAGGGAATCCAATCAGGTGCTGTCGTTCAGAGTCGCACTGAATGAGATGAGTATGGCACTTTGTGATGACATCACAAGTCCGACCGGTTCGGTGGAGCTCATCCGTCTAACCATTTCCAAGCTTCTGGTCCTGCTGCCTCCTCCTGAATCGGCCGCGAGTGACGCATCCATCAGCCCCGCTCACCAGATACGGGTCCTGTGTGGCAGCCTGCAAGTGGACAACCAACTGTACAGCCGCTCCAGTTTCCACTTTCCCGTCCTGCTGTGCCAGGAGCAACTAACAGACAAGGACTTCTGGGCGGGTGACACTAACACAGCACTGAGCCCGGAGGCTCTGGAGGAGTTCCGCCAGATGTGCTTTCTGTCTGTGGGCCTTACACTGTCCAGCGATGGGCAACATCTGGAACAAATGAGCTTCCGGGTCAAACCGACTCGAGTGTATCTGGAAGACACTTTTATATACTACCTGAAAACGCTCTTCCACGCCTACATACCTGCATCCACTTTGTCTTCCACTGGAGGGACAGGAACAGGAGACCCCTGTCTTATGTTACCTGTGCAAGTATACCAGTCAGATCAAGCACTGGTTTGGCCAATCCGTCTGCACAGGCTGCTCATTGAGCCGGTTAGTCTGTTGGTCAGTGTACATGCCTCTCTGAAGCTCTACATCGCCTCGGACCACACGCCGCTGTCCTTCTCTGTGTTTGAGAGAGGGGCTGTGTTCACCACACCACGGCAACTCATACATTCTCTCACCATGCACTACGCTGCAGGCGCCCTCTTCAGAGCAGGTATGTGACTTTCCTTCCTTATCACACACATGCACATAGTCTAGTTGTTCTCTGATTGGGCAGTTGTAGCCTAGTGGTTAAGATACTGGACTAGTACTTAAATAGTCGCTGGTTCAAGCCCCACCACTTGCCAGGCTGCCCCTGTTGGGCCCTTGAGCAAGGCCCTTAACCCTCAATTGCTGAGACATCGTATCGTATCTTAGCTCTGCCATCTGGTTGGGCTGAGCGGCCACATGAACAAAGAATGGCCTGTAGTTCATATATGGATGGGGTAGTAGTAAGCCGGATAGGGTCTTCTTGTAACTGATGCAACTACGACCTCTGCTGGCTGATTGATGGCACCTGCACAGGGGCGGGGAAGGAGTGCATTGATCAGGGTGTGTCTCTCTGTACACAGGGCTGATTCGCATTAGCACTTGCTTAGTGCAGGTGAAAAAATGCATACGGCTGCTGCCCACGTGCCGGAGGGGGCGTGGGTTAGCTTCGTTCTCCTCAATCAGAGCAGGGATCGGCATGCAATTGGACGCGCTAAAAGTCGGGAGAAAAGGGGGAGAAAATGCATAGAAAATTTATAAACAAAATACAAATCACTATATATATATATATATTAGGGCTGTCACACGATAAAATTTTTTAATCGAGATTAAAGAACAAAATTAATCGCGATTAATCTCGATTAAAATTTTTAATCGTGTGACAGCCCTAATATATATGTATTCATCTCAATTAATCGCAAACTAATAATTAAGCAAAATTTGAACAGTTATGCACATTGTTATTGCAAGAACGTGTTTACCAATAAAACATTCATAAAATATGATAAAATTGTTAAATCTAAATTCATTGTAGAAAGCACATTATCTGACAAAAGTGAGGATCTTTTCCTGTTCATGACCCTGACACTGAAAACAGGTGCACCAACCATAATGTTTTGATCTAATATAAGGCATCAATAAAGCATCAAAACACAGATATGATTATTTCATAGATCTATTAAGAAAACCCTTTAATACTGTGTTTGTGCAGAAAGAATACTGGGAAATACTGTTCTAAATTACCATTTAAACATCTATAAATACCTGAAACAGTCAAGTTAGCAAACATTATAAGTAATTCACTGTAGCTATAAAAAAAGTGTTAATTAAAACAGTCCATGTAAACGCTTAGTCCATATAAATATCAGATACGAATGTGTTTTTAGAAAACTACAAACATCACAAATATAAATCATGTTTATAACCATGTGATAGAATAACCTGAATAAACTGTAGAGATGAAACATCACACAGAGTTTCACTTCTTACCGGAGGGGGAGGAGGCGGAGCTACACGGTTTTGATGGACAGCTCTAGCAGCCAATGAAAATACTCGTTACAGAGATCGCGTGGTTTCATTCATCTTTTCATCAACACGTAAAAAAAGTGAAAACCGCTAAAAGTAGTTTATCATCGGACAGTTCATGCGCTTTACATCCTAATTCATCTGAAATACAGTTCATTACCACAGAGACACACATGTACAGTGTATCACAAAAGTGAGTACACCCCTCACATTTCTGCAGATATTTAAGTATATCTTTTCATGGGAGAACACTGACAAAATGACACTTTGACACAATGAAAAGTAGTCTGTGTGCAGCTTATATAACAGTGTAAATTTATTCTTCCCTCAAAATAACTCAATATACAGCCATTAATGTCTAAACCACCGGCAACAAAAGTGAGTACACCCCTTAGTGAAAGTTCCTGAAGTGTCAATATTTTGTGGGGCCACCATTATTTCCCAGAACTGCCTTAACTCTCCTGGGCATGGAGTTTACCAGAGCTTCACAGGTTGCCACTGGAATGCTTTTCCACTCCTCCATGACGACATCACGGAGCTGGCGGATATTCGAGACTTTGCACTCCTCCACCTTCCGCTTGAGGATGCCCCAAAGATGTTCTATTGGGTTTAGGTCTGGAGACATGCTTGGCCAGTCCATCACCTTTACCCTCAGCCTCTTCAATAAAGCAGTGGTCATCTTAGAGGTGTGTTTGGGGTCATTATCATGCTGGAACACTGCCCTGCGACCCAGTTTCCGGAGGGAGGGGATCATGCTCTGCTTCAGTATTTCACAGTACATATTGGAGTTCATGTGTCCCTCAATGAAATGTAACTCCCCAACACCTGCTGCACTCATGCAGCCCCAGACCATGGCATTCCCACCACCATGCTTGACTGTAGGCATGACACACTTATCTTTGTACTCCTCACCTGATTGCCGCCACACATGCTTGAGACCATCTGAACCAAACAAATTAATCTTGGTCTCATCAGACCATAGGACATGGTTCCAGTAATCCATGTCCTTTGTTGACATGTCTTCAGCAAACTGTTTGCGGGCTTTCTTGTGTAGAGACTTCAGAAGAGGCTTCCTTCTGGGGTGACAGCCATGCAGACCAATTTGATGTAGTGTGCGGCGTATGGTCTGAGCACTGACAGGCTGACCCCCCACCTTTTCAATCTCTGCAGCAATGCTGACGGCACTCCTGCGCCTATCTTTCAAAGACAGCAGTTGGATGTGACGCTGAGCACGTGCACTCAGCTTCTTTGGACGACCAACGCGAGGTCTGTTCTGAGTGGACCCTGCTCTTTTAAAACGCTGGATGATCTTGGCCACTGTGCTGCAGCTCAGTTTCAGGGTGTTGGCAATCTTCTTGTAGCCTTGGCCATCTTCATGTAGCGCAACAATTCGTCTTTTAGGATCCTCAGAGAGTTCTTTGCCATGAGGTGCCATGTTGGAACTTTCAGTGACCAGTATGAGAGAGTGTGAGAGTTGTACTACTAAATTGAACACACCTGCTCCCTATGCACACCTGAGACCTAGTAACACTAACGAGTCACATGACATTTTGGAGGGAAAATGACAAGCAGTGCTCAATTTGGACATTTAGGGGTGTAGTCTCTTAGGGGTGTACTCACTTTTGTTGCCGGTGGTTTAGACATTAATGGCTGTATATTGAGTTATTTTGAGGGAAGAATAAATTTACACTGTTATATAAGCTGCACACAGACTACTTTTCATTGTGTCAAAGTGTCATTTTGTCAGTGTTGTCCCATGAAAAGATATACTTAAATATCTGCAGAAATGTGAGGGGTGTACTCACTTTTGTGATACACTGTATGTGGCACAAACAGCCAAATAAAAATAGTTAGATTAAAAATGTTAATCTTGATTTTTTTTTTTTATCGCGATTAAAATTTTAACGCGTTAATCGCGGTAATTAACGCGATTAACGACAGCCCTAATATATATATATTAGGGCTGTCAAACGATTAAAATTTTTAATCGCGGTTAATCTCAGAATTTCATATAGTTAATCGCGATTAATCGCATTAAAAAAAATCTGTGTAAATGTTATAGAAAACAAGGATTTTTAAGTGAAATGTTACAATTAAAATGGTGAACACATTTTATGCTAAATGTACTGATGTTAAAAACTGCTGGGACAAGAGAAAACTGTAAGGGAGTTTATTCACTCACATACTAGGCAGTAAATGTCAGATTGTAGGTTAAAATTTCTCCATCAGCAAACATTGTAGATCAGCGGTGCTTTAGGTGGGATAAGGCGTAGTTATTGTAACAGACTTTTCTGTGGTTGTATTGTGACAATGGTTTGATGGCCGTTTCTACACGAAGTGAGTGTGTTTTGACCCTTTGGGGCTTCCATAGTGCATGGACTAGCGTGCTTGACTCCGCTTTCCGGTATTTGGTACCTTAACAGAATAAGTTAATAAAAGTGTTCTGCTCCCGACAACTTGTGAATATAGCGTGTATTTATTTCTTTATAAGTGCATCACTACAACGCTCGGTTACATTATGTTAACAAACCGCAAATGAAAAACGGTGGCAAGTCCGACATTAAAACGTTTGTTTTAACATAATGTTAACATAATGTAACCGAGCGTTGTAGTTCTACCAGTCAAGTCTCAACATTAACTAGAATTTGCGTTAACGGCACTATTATTTTTAATCGCGTTAAATTGAAATCGCGTTAATGCGTTATTATCGCGTTAACTTCGACAGCCCTAATATATATACATACACCGATATATATACACACCGATCAACCATAACATTAAAACCACCTCCTTGTTTCTACACACACTGTCCATGTTATCAGCTCCACTTACCATATATGAGCACTTTGTAGTTCTGCAATTACTGACTGTAGTCCATCTATTTCTCTGCATGCTTTGTTAGCCCCCTGTCATGCTGTTCTTCAATGGTCAGGACGCCCACAGAGCAGGTATTATTTAGGTGGTGGATGATTCTTAGCACTGCAGTGCCACTGACATGGTGGTGGTGTGTTAGTGTGTGTTGTGCTGGTATGAGTGGATCAGAAAGAGCAGCGCTGCTGGAGTTTTTAAATACCGTGTCCACTCACTGTCCACTCTATTAGACACTCCTACCTAGTTGGTCCACCTTGTAGATGTAAAGTCAGAGACGATCGCTCATCTATTGCTGCTGTTTGAGTTGGTCATCTTATAGACCTTCATTAGTGGTCACAGGACGCTGCCCACGGGGCGCTGTTGACTGAATATTTTTGGTTGGTGGACTATTCTCAGTCCAGCAGTGACAGTGAGGTGTTTAAAAACTCCATCAGTGCTGCTGTGTCTTATCCACTTATACCAGCACAACACACACTAACACACCACCACCATGTCAGTGTCACTGCAGTGCTGAGAATGATCCACCACCTAAATAATACCTGCTCTGTAGTGGTCCTGTGGGGGTCCTGACCATTGAAGAACAGGATGAAAGCAGGTTAAAAAGGTATGTAGAAAAACAGATGGACTACAGTCAGTAATTGTAGAACTACAAAGTGCTTTTATATGGTAAGGGGAGCTGATAAAATGAACAGTAAGTGTAGAAACAAGGAGGTGGTTTTAATGTTATGGCTGATCAGTGTATTTATATACTGTAACAGTATTGTAAGTCGCTTTGGATAAATGTTGTCTTGTGTGTTCCTCTAGGATGGGTTGTGGGTTCTTTGGAGATTCTAGGCAGTCCAGCAAGTCTCGTCCGCAGTATCGGAAACGGCGTGGCCGATTTTTTCCGCTTACCGTACGAGGGTCTAACACGTGGACCTGGAGCCTTCGTGAGCGGCGTGTCTCGTGGGACCAGCTCGTTTGTCAGACATATTTCAAAAGGTGAATCATCTCTCATACACACATAATCACATCAAAGCTTTTACTAGCACTGAAACTTGCATGTTAGTCCTACAAGTGAATAAACAGAGAATATTTGAGTAAAACAGGAGTTTATTTGCCCCTCTTGCTCTGTAGGAACACTTACATCCATCACTAACTTGGCCACAAGCCTTGCGCGTAACATGGACAGATTGTCTTTGGATGAGGAGCACTACATGCGGCAGGAGGAGTGGAGGAGACAGCTTCCAGAGACTCTGGGTCATGGCCTGCGCCAAGGCCTCTCTCGTCTGGGAATCAGTCTACTGGGTTAGTCACACCCTCACACTGGCATTTAAACAACGTATACTCTCTCATCCTCTATTAATATTTGTTCTTCATGGGGCTGATATTTGTTTTTATCTTTATTTGTGCACTTGTAGGAGCTATAGCTGGTATTGTGGACCAGCCAATGCAAACGTTTACCAGGCCGATAGAAGGTAACAGCACGGCAGGCAGCACCGCTCGTGGTGTCATCTCCGGAGTGGGGAAAGGCATTGTGGGAGTTTTCACCAAACCCATCGGAGGAGCTGCAGAGCTCGTCTCACAGACAGGATATGGTAAAATGAGTTGTTGGCGATTTCATTTAAGCACAACCAAAGTGGTTTAATTTAAGAGGAACCACTTTAGATTCTCTCTCATTTAAAACTAATGCAGATTTGGGGTGGCACAGTGGGTGAGCACTGTCACCTCACAGCAAGAAGGTCCTGGGTTCGATTTCTAGGTGGAGCGGTCCAGGTCTGGAATAACATTAACCCTTTGATGCACAACCTGGGTCAAAAATGACCCAACTGAGTTTTATTTTCTATATCTTTGCAATAAATTAATTCAGTCCTTCATGCTTCCATGAATTTTTCAATTAACTTGTTTTTGATCATCACAAATCCTTATTTCAGTTTTATATTTTTTACTTTTTTTTTAATAAAAATCATTTTTGTATCACTACCCTTCTAATGCACAACATGGGTCAAAAATGACCCTTATGTATTTACTATGAAATTTGACAGGGACTACTGACATTTGTAAGTGTTTGTAGTCAAAAACATATTTACTGATCTTTTGAAAGACAACCAAAGATTAGGCCCTTGAATCTTGAATATGTCCAATACTATTTGCTTGCTAGCTGTTTACATATTCTAGTATAGATAGCTCTTATTAGCTAAGACAGCAAATACATGAATAACTGACAAATGTGCATATGAAAATATTCTTGAATGGATGAATATGGGTCATTTTTGACCCATGTTGTGCATTAGAAGGGGTTTGCTTAGCTTGTGCATCAAAGGGTTAAATCAAATTATTGGGTTCAGACTAACCTTCAGTCAATTTATTGGGTCCAGAATAACACTGAATTAATTTATTGCGGATTTAAGCGGATTTAAGCGGATTTAAGCAAGGTACAGTGGTACCTTGAAACTCACTGTTAATGCGTTCCATGGTCCCGTGGAACTGCATATATTTTAGGCTAATGTTAAATAATGGGGTTGTTTTTGACACTTATATACTGAAAATAACACCAATATTTAAAATATATATATATAAATCACTGAAATACAATTAAAATCAATAAAAAAATACAATAAAACCTGCAATTTACCTTTACTTTTTTATTGTTTCCTTATGCTTCTTAATCATGAAGCTGCTTGATGTGTTAACACTGTATTCCGTTCAGTAAAAGCTCATCCATGTGAGAAGCTTAACGTGATTTTTTTGTACTAAAACGAGTGAGGAATTTAATTAGTGGAGAGAACTTATGATCAGTAATAATTAAGAGTAAATAATCTGATTCTTACAGTTTCTCAGAACCCCGAGCTGTAACACAAGTTTAAAAGTGAAAATCCAATGCTGCTCAGGTGGTGCAGCGGTAAAAAGACACGCTGCAACCAGGGCTGGATTCTGAGTACATTGTATCGAATCCAGCTCTGCCTTACCGGTTCGAGGCTGAGTGGCTGTATGAGCAACGATTGGCCAGTTGCTCAGTTGGGGGGTGGGACAAAGAACCGGATGTGGGTCTCTCTCTGTCAGAATGCGATTATGACCTCTGCCGGCTGATTAGAGGCGCCTGCACAGAGATGAGGAAGAGTGCCCCTAGGGTGTGTCTCTCCGCATGCAACGCTAGGTGGCACCACACTCATCAATGTGTGGGTGGCAAAAATGCATTTGGTTTCGGTCGATCTCCTCGGTCATAGACAGAGAGGAAGCACAATGCAAACTGAACAATTGGATGCGCTAAAGGGGGAGAAAAAAGGGGAAAAATTAATTAAAAAAAAAAATTAATTACAAAAAGTGAAAATCCAGTTAAACACAGATACATGTGGAGCTTTTAGAGTAATTTTGACAGTTATTCCACACAAATGCAGATTCATCTCATATTCACACTGATGAAGTTTTTCTGCACCACTCAGTGCTGAGCAAAGCGGCAGTTCACTGTTAATTTGAAATTAAATTAAAAACTAAATAAAAAGAACACATTCTCAATCATCTTTGAGTTTCAAAGATTTAGAGTTTAGGGGACATTAAGTTACATTTACATTTTTAGTATTTAGGAGACGCTTTTATCCAAAGCGACTTGCAGTACTGTGATAGTATACTGTCTAAGCAATTGAGGGTTAAGGGCCTTGCTCAAGGGCCCAACAGTGGCAACCTGGCAGTGGTGGGGCTTGACCCGGCAACCTTCTGATTCCTTTCTGTCCAGAGATTGCATGTTCCCCCGTGTCTGTGGTTTTCTCCGGGTGCTCTGGTTTCCTCCCACAGGTCCAAAGACATTCAGTCAGGGTAATTGGAGCTACTAAAAATTGCCCTGTGTGTGTCTGTATTTGCCCTGTAATGCACTGTGAACTTCCCTACCCTTCGCCCAGTGAATTGGACCCACCGTGACCTTAAATTAAACAAAGCATTAGTAATGCACAGATTTACATTTAAAATGTGTGTTTGTGTGATTGTTTAGTGTGTGTCTTTAAGCATGCATACATTTACTGAGTGTGTGTTTGTGTGTTTAGGTATCCTGCATGGTGCTGGTCTCTGGCAGTTGCCGAGGCAGCTGTATCTTCCCGCCGAGTTGAAATCAGCAGACGCACTCAACAGTCATCTCAAATATGTTTGGTAAGAAATGCTCACACACACACAGCAAGAAGGTCCTGGGTTTGATTCCCACATGGTAGTGTCCGGGTCTTTTCTGTGTGCATGTGCTCCCCCTGTCTGCCCCATTTCTTTCTACAGTCCAAAGACATGCAGTCAGGGTAACTAGAGCTGCTAATACTGTGTAATATTGTGTGTGTGTTTGCCCAGTTGAATTTGCCCTTTTGCCCAGTGAATCAGACCCACATGACCCTAAATAGAATAAAGGGGTGTTAAAACAGAATAAATAAATAAATAAATAAATGAATATGTATTCATTGTTCATGTATTTACATTTTATGATTAAGTGCTTGTGTGTGTGTGTGTGTGTGTGTGTGGTACAGGAAGATGCTGCAGTCTTTAGGAACACCTGAAGTGCACATGGCGCTGTGTGTGCGTATGATGAGCAGTTCAGGGCAGGAACACGCCGGATGTCTGCTTCTCAGTGGTGAGGTGCTTTTTGTTGTGAGTGTGAGTGAAGACACACAGCAGCAGGCCTTCCCCATCACTGAGCTCCACTGCCAACAGGATACCCACAAGTCTGAAAAACTCACACTCACTATGCAACAGCACCCAGTCTGCAGCGACACTGAGGTACCACTTCCTTATATATATATACAGTATATATACTGTACATAAATATAGATATATAGCTCTCTCTTTCTCTCTCTCTCTCTCTCTCTCAGTGACGCAGTGACACTGAAGCACAACAGTCTTACAACATAATATATGGGGGAGGGGGGGAGACATAGATAGATATACAGACAGGCAGACAAACAGACAGATAGATATACAGATAGATAGACAGATAGACAGACATAGATATATAGGTAGATAGATAGACATACAGATAAATAGATATATAGATAGATAGACAGATATATAGATAAACAGATAGACAGGCAGACACATTGATAGATAGATAGATAGATAGATAGATAGATAGATAGATAGACAGACAGACAGACAGACAGACAGACAGACAGACAGACAGACAGACAGACAGATTGATAGATAGACATACAAATAGACAGACAGACAGGTATATAGATAGATAGACACATTGATAGATAGACAGACAGACGGGTATATAGATAGACAGATAAATAGACAGAGATAGACAAATAGACAGACAGATATATAGATAAACAGACAGGTAGGTAGCTAGATAGACAGACAGGCAGACAGATATATAGACATATAGATAGACAGAGATATATAGACAGATAGGTAGACAGATATATAGATAGATAGACAGATAAATAGACAGAGATAGACAAATAGACAGATAGATATATAGATAAACAGACAGGTAGGTAGCTAGATAGACAGACAGGCAGACAGATAGATAGACAGATAGACAGATTTAAAGATAGACAGATAAACAGACAGACAGAAAGAAAGACAGACAGGCATAAAGACAGACGGATTCTATTTATATCTACATCTTTCTGTTTTAGGGTGACGGGGGTCGTGAGCGTCTATCTGAACAGCAGTACCGCTGGTTGTCGGACTACGTGACGAGCGTGTCTCAGTACCTCTCGCCATCCTCTCTCCTTCAGCACCCAGTCTTGAGGGCAGCTAGCCCACCCCCTAGCATCAGCAAGGTCTATCACTACCAGGCAGACCCCGCCTACATTCACGTCTTTATCTGTAAATTCAACATGCTGAAGGACAAGGCGCTGAGCAAAGGCTTCAACTGAGAGGATTTTAAAGTGTTCATGTGCCATCAAATATAGACATAAACACAGAAGTGCTAATGTTGTTTTAGATAGAAATCCTGCAGTTATTAACACTACACTGTCACCTGACAGCAAGGAGGTCCTGGGTTCAGTTCCCAGGTGGAGCAGTCCGGGACCTTTCTGTATGGAGTGTGCATGTTCTCCCCGTGTTTTTGTGGGTTTCCTCTGGATGCTCCTGTTTCCTCCTACAGTCCACACACATGCAGTTAGGTCCATTGGAGATACTAAAATTGCCCTAGGTGTGTGTTAAGGTGTGAACTGTGATGGACTGGCGCCCTGTCCAGAGTGTTACCGTGTGCCTTGCGTCCATTGAGAGGTAGGATAGGCTCCAGCACCCCCTGTGACCCTGATTAGGATAAGCAGCTTAGAAAGTGAGTGAGTGAGTTTTTGGCCACCGGCAATAATCACATTCATCAAGGGTGGATAGACAGTTAACTGGCTGGATCCTAATTTTGCATATAAACGTTTATTAGCCACGCCCATTGCTAACAGACATGTAAAATCAGTTATAAAATTCATTCATTCATTCATTTTCTTATCCGCTTATCCAGTTAGGGTCGCGGGGGGTGCTGGAGCCTATCCCACTGCTTTTACTCAGTCAGTAATGAGTTTTCTCCAACCTCCCAAAGCAATCCCAGTAAGTGGATTGGCATCTTTAAATTGGCACTAGGTACAATTTAGTGCACTGTTTATATTTAAGGAAAGAACTATATTTAAAAGAGTGTTATTATTTACTTTGTAAATGGTATAATATAGATAGATGTTAATAAAGAATAAACCTTCCCCAAAAAGTGTCCACCAGGCTCTAGCATGAAGGACTGAAATGGATTTAACATAATACGGCTGGACATTCTATTTTATTTCTCTGTAAATTTATGGTCAGATGTCAACCTGACACTGCATTAATAAAAGTATGTTGTTACCTTTGTCATCTTTTCTTTCTCCACCAGCATAAAGTTTAAAGAATGACATGGAAGACATAAATGTCAAAACACGTTTTATATGTAATATTTGTAAATATTCTAATTAAAGGTTACAGATATAAATGTACCTTAGAAAATGTTGTTTTCATGTTTTTTCACTTTTTTGATTTTTTTTGTACAAATCAGAAAAAGTTGGGACAGCATGGAAAATGCAAATAATAAAAAACACAGTGTTTCTTACATTTACTTTGACTTTTATTTAATTGCAGACAGTATGAACCTGAGATATTAATAAACATCCATTCCTGCATTTTAGGCCTGCAACGCATTTACCACTTTGTAATGTTGCCGTTCCTTTTCACCACACTTAAAAGACGTTTTGTCACCGAGGAGACCAAGTGATTTAGTGTTTCAGTTTTTATTTTGTCTCATTCTTCCTGCAAACACGTCTTAAGATGTGCAACAGTACGAGGTCGTCGTCACATTTTTTGTTTTAAAATTCTCCACACATTCTCTATTGGGGACAGATCTACTGCAGGCAGGCCAGTCCAGTACCCGTACCCTCTTCTTCCACAGCCATGTCTTTGTAATGTGTGCAGCATGTGGTTTTGCATCGTCTTGTTGAAAAATGCATGGACGTCCCTGGAAAAGATGACGTCTTGAAGGCAGCACATGTTGCTCTAAGATCTCAATGTACTTTTCTGCATTAATGCTGCCATCACAGAAGTGTAAATTACCTTTGCCAAGGCCACTGACACAGCCCCATACCATGACAGACTTTGGCTTTAGGACATGTTGCTGATAACAGTCTGGATGGTCCTTGTCCGGAGCACACAGTGTCCATTTTTTCCAAAAAATACCTGGAATGCTGATTCTTCTGACCACAATACACGTTTCTACTGTGTGATGGTCCATCCTAGATGCCTCTGAGCCCAGAGAAGTCGACGCGGCTTCTGGACGTGGTTAACGTAAGGCTTCTTTTTTGCACAGTAAAGATTTAAGTGGCATTTGTGCATGTAACTCTGTATTGTAGTGCTTGACAAAGGTTTGCCAAAGTAATCCCTCACCCATGTGGTTATATCAGCTATTGTTGAGTGGTGGTTCTTGATGCAGTGCCGTCTGAGAAATCGAAGATCACAGGCGTTCAGCTTAAGCTTGCGCTCTTGGCCTTTATGCACCGAAATTCCTCCTGATTCCTGAAATCGTTTAATGATATTATGCACTGTAGAGGGAGAAATATGCAAATTCTTTTCAATCTTTCTTTGAGGTACATTGTTACATTGTTTTTAAACATTTCAATCATTTTCTCACACATTTGTTGACAAACTGGAGATCCTCTGATCATCTTTGCTCATCAAAGACTCAGCCTTTACTGGATGCTGCTTTTGTACCAAACCATGATTACAATCACCTGTTTGGAATCACATCATTATTTAGTTTTTTCACCTCATTATTAGCCCTAAATTGCCCCCGTCCCAACTTTTTTTGGAATGTGTTGCAGGCCTGAAATGCAGGAATGGATGTTTATTAATAAATGAAATGAAGTTGAGCAGATAAAACATGAAATATCTCAGGTTCAAACTGTCTGCAATCAAATAAAAGTCAAAGTAAATGTAAGGAACACTGTGTTTTTATGGTAATATACGTGTATCTTCATTTATTTTTGAGAGATCTTGTGTATTGTACACATACATACATTATCAGTACAGTTAGTTGTGTGGTAGGCACTATGGGTACTAAGAGAATAGCTCTTGTGTTCTGAATGTATAGTTTCATCCCACCCAATAGTTTTGCCCCTCCCATGCCTCTCTTCACATCGAGTCCAGCAGCACCACAGGCCACTATTGTTCCTTCATTCACAAAGACTCTGTCTTCAGCGCTGTTCTAGACCTCCGGCTACGTCCCACCAGCGACTCTATGTATCCTGATGCATAAAACGGCTTTGTTTGAGGTAGTTCTGTTTCATTTTTTTTGATCAATTATAACAATATTATGTGCTTGGTGTTAAGATCTAACTAACCAGGAATGTTTAATTGTCTGTGTAACAGTTTACTTGTGTGAAGTGATCACTAATAGTTTGTGTTCTGTGTAAATAATGTCATATACATTTTTGTAGCTGAAAACCTTCAGAACTAACCTCCAAAATAACAGATTGTGCGACACACAAAAAGTATTATAATTTTATTAGATGTTTATACACTGATCAGCCATAACATTAAAACCACCTCCTTGTTTCTACACTCACTGTTTATTTTATCAGCACCACCATATAGAAGCACTTTGTAGTTCTACAATTACTGACTGTAGTCCATCTGTTTCTCTACATGCTTTGTCAGCCCTCTTTCTGGCGGTTAGTCCACCAACCAAAAACATCCAGCCAAAAGCGCCCCGTGGGCAACGTCCTGTAATCACTGATGAAGGTCTATAAGATGACTAACTCAAACAGCAGCAATAGATGAGCGATTGTCTCTGACTTTTATCTACAAGGTGGTAGGAGTGACTAATAGAGTGGACAGTGAGTGGACACGGTATTTAAAAACTCCATCAGCGCTGCTGTGTCTGATCCACTCATACCAGCACAACACACACTAACACACCACCACCATGTCAGTGTCACTGCAGTGCTGAGAATGATCCACCAGCTAAATAATACCTGCTCTGTGGTGGTCCTGACCTTTGAAAAACAGCATGAAAGTGGGCTAACAAAGTATGTAGAGAAACAGATAGACTACAGTCAGTAATTGTAGAACTACAAAGTGCTTCGATATGGTAAGTGGAGCTGATAAAATGGACAGTGAGTGTAGAAACAAGGAGGTGGTTTTAATGTTATGCCTGAACGGTGTACGGTGTCAGTCCTTTTAAACACAATGTTTCACAGTGCTAGATTGCAAGGAATTTAGGTCATTTACCATCTACAGTTCATAATATCATGAAAAGATTGAGGGAGTCTGGGGAAATCTCGATGCCTAAAGGCCAAGGATGGACAAGTTGTGTTACGACAGGTATTTTTAAGACAGAAAGATGTGTAAAGAATTAGCAAATAATAAATGGCTATATCATACTTTTGTAGAAGATTAATTACAAATATGTATAAGTCTGTTCTATTGCATCATACTCTGGATTTGGATCTTTTAAATATGGTGTTTTTATTTGTTATTTACTATACAGTGCTTATAACTGTTTGTACAGTACTTGAACTGACGACTTCAGTCTTCTCTGATGCCCTGTAGGAGCTATTCCTGAATATCCAACATGGAGGTAAATGAGTAACATTAACAAATAATAATTGTAGCTAACACGAATCCTATCCATATTTCTAATCCACAATCATTTCTTTTTTCCTTCTTTTTAAATTGCACTAATTTTGGTACCACCCCTGTGATCTGAAATCCCCTGCCGCTAGCACTACACTGATAAAATATATATACACCAACCAGGCATAACATTGACCACTGACAGGTGAAGTGAATAACACTGAGTATCTCTTCATCATGGCAATCCAGTTGATGTGTTAGCAGGAAAAATGGACGAGCGTAAGGATTTGAGCGAGTTTGACCAGGGCCAGATTGTGATGGCTAGATGACTGGGTCAGAGCATCTCCAAAACTGCAGCTCTTGTGGGGTGTTCCCGGTCTGCAGTGGTCAGTATCTATCAAAAGTGGTCCAAGGAAGGAACAGTGGTAAACCGGTGACAGGGTCATGGGCGGCCAAGGCTCATTGATGCACGTGGGGAGCGAAGGCTGGTCCGTGTGGTCCGATCCAACAGACGAGCTACTGTAGCTCAAGATTGCTTAAGAAGTTAATACTGGTTCTGATAAAAAGGTGTCAGAATACACAGTGCATCACAGTTTGTTGCGTATGGGGCTGCATAGCTGCAAACCAGTCACAGTGCCCATGCTGACCCCTGTCCACCACCAAAAGTGCCAACAATGAGCACATGAGCATCAGAACTGGACTACATAGCAATGGAAGAAGGTGGCCTGGTCTGATGAATCACGTTTTCTTTTACATCACGTGGATGGCCGGGTGCGTGTGCGTCGCTTACCTGGGGAACACACGGCACCAGGATGCACTATGGGAAGAAGGCAAGCTGGCGGAGGCAGTGTGATGCTTTGGGCAATGTTCTGCTGGAAAACCTCAGGTCCTGCCATCTATGTGGATGTTACTTTGACACGTACCACCAACCTAAGCATTGTTGCAGACCATGTACACCCTTTCATGGAAACGATATTCCCTGATGGCTGTGGCCTCTTTCAGCAGGATTTTTGAGGTGTTGACTTGACCTCCAAATTCCCCAGATCTCAATCCATTAGAGCATCTGTGGGATGTGCTGGACATACAAGTACTGATCCATGGAGGCCCCACCTCACAACTTAGAGGAGTTAAAGGATCTGCTGCTGACATCTTGGTGCCAGATACCACAGCACACTTTCAGGGGTCTAGTGGATCCCATGCCTCGACGAGTCAGGGCTGTTTTGGCAGCAAAAGGGGGACCAAGACAATATTAGGAAGGTGGGCATAATGTTATGCCTGATCAGTGTGTATACACACTGAAACACGCGAACACATTTTCCAAAACCAAACACAGAAGAAACTCCTAAATGCTAGGTAAACTACCCCCCCCACAACACACACACACACACACACACACACACACACACACACACACTCACTAACTGCATACACATACCCATAATCCCCCAAGAACCACACACTCGACTTTCAATATGCTGGTGTGGATTTAATCATTTCTAATGCTTTTACTGTGTGTGTTTTCAGACATATATCCTAGGAATCCTCATTGCAATATGTGGCAACCTCCTCATCAGTATCTCACTGAACACTCAGGTCAGTTTGACACCAAAGTAAAAATAAATATTCGAATTAGCTGTGTATTGATTTCTAACCCCAACACATTTACAGAAGTACACCCACATACAACAGTCCCAGGAAAGCACTAAGTCGTACTACAAAAACCATCTGTGGTGGTGTGGTATCCTGCTCATGGGAATCGGGGAACTGGGGAACTTTGCTGCTTATGGATTTGCTCCAGCATCACTGATCGCTCCTCTTGGCTGTGTGTCTGTCATTGGTAAGTTCTGCCTTTGAGCTCAAGTTTTGATGATAAAATGAATTTAGCAACTAATACTAAACAGTTCTGGTAATAAAATAACCGTTTCTTGTCCCGTTCAGCCAGTGCTGTTATATCTGTGGTGTTCCTAAAAGAGACATTACGAGCCTCTGATGTTTTGGGTGAGTTTTACAGGTTCTTTTATTGTAGTCTTAGATTTTGTGTCTTACATTTACTTTGTCTTTTATTGATTGCAGACAGGATGATCCTGAGATTTCATGTATTAATAAACATCCATTCCTGCATTTCAGGCCTGCAACACATTCCAAAAAAAAGTTGGGACACTAAAGCATTTACCACTTTGTAATGTTGTTATTCCTTTTCACCACACTTAAAAGATGTTTTACCAAGTGATTTAGTGATTCAGCTTTTATTTTGTCCCATTCTTCCTGCAAACACGTCTTAAGATGTGCAACAGTACGGAATCATTGTCTGCAGGCAGGCCAGTCCAGTACCCATACCCTCTTCTTCCGCAGCCATGCCTTTGTAATGTGTGCAGCATGTGGTTTTGCATCGTCTTGTTGAAAATGCATGGACGTCCCTGGAAAAGACGACGTCTTGAAGGCAGCACATGTTGCTCTCAGTTCTCAATGTACTTTTCTGCATTAATGCTGCCATCACAGAAGTGTAAATGACCTTTGCCAAGGGCACTGACACAGCCCCATACCATGACAGACCCTGGCTGTTGGACTTGTTGATGATAACAGTCTGGATGGTCCTTTTCGTCTTTGGTCCGGAGCACACGGCGTCTATTTTTTCCAAAAAAGACCTGGAATGCTGATTCATCTGACCACAATACACGTTTCCACTGTGTGATGGTCCATCCTAGATGCCTCCGAGCCCAGAGAAGTCGACGCCGCTTTTAGACATGGTTAACATAAGGCTTCTTTTTTGCACAGTAAAGTTTTAAGTGGCATTTGTGCATGTAACTCTGTATTGTAGTGCTTAACAAAGGTTTGCCAAAGTAATCCCTCACCCATGTGGTTATATCAGCTATTGTTGAGTGGTGGTTCTTGATGCAGTGCCGTCTGAGGTATCGAAGATCACGGTTGTTCAGCTTAAGCTTGCTCCCTTGGCCTTTACGCACTGAAATTCCTCCCGATTCCTTGAATGGTTTAATGATATTATGCACTGTAGAGGGAGAAATATGCAAATCCCTTCCAATCTATCTTTGAGGTTCATTGTTTTTAAACATTTCAATCATTTTCTCACACATTTGTTGACAAACTGAAGATCCTCTGATCATATTTACTCATCAAAGACTCAGCCTTTCCTGGACGCTTCTTTTGTACCAAATTATGATTACAATCACCTGTTTGGAATCACATCATTATTGAGTTTTTTCACCTCATTATTAGCCCTAAATTGCCCCGTCCCAACTTTTTTTGGAATGTGTTGCAGGCCTGAAATGCAGGATTGGAGGTTTATTATTAACAAATGAAATGAAGCTGAGCAGACAAATGAAATATCTCAGATTCATTCTAACTGCAATCAAATAAAAGTCAAAGTAAATGTAAGGAGCACTATGTTTTTATTTTATTTGTATTTTCCATACTGTCCCAACTTTTTCTGATTTGGGGTTGTAATGTCCAGGCTTTAGGAACATCAGAGTAATATTAACTATGTTCTGTGCTGTCCATAGGAGGTGCTCTCGCTCTCACCGGTACATTTTTGTTGGTGAACTTTGCCCCTCATTCCGCCCCCCACGTGACGGCAAACATGGTGGAGCGCTGCCTAATCTCGTGGCAGTTCCTCGCCTACTTTGTACGTGTCTTCAACCAGTCACCAAAAGTTTGGTCTAAGTTTGAAGAAGTCATTAACACTGAGTGTACATAAACTGTAAAACAAAAGGTTTAAATGTTTCTAAAATCTTTTATGCTTTAAAGTTTAGTAGAAAAGTGTGAATTATTTTTAAAACAATTATATTTACAGTTAAATGTTCTTATTATATTCGTAACTCAATGTAAATAGGTTATTAAAATTATTGCAAGATCTAGGCAATTTCTAGCGCTGTGGTCAGGGTTGGGCTGATAGTGCCACTGAGATTCAAATCCTTATTTTAGATCTCAGCAGTGGTGGGCTAGTGTATACACTTAACATACACTGATCAGCCATAACATTAAAACCACCTCCTTGTTTCTACACTCACTGTCCATTTTATCAGCTCCACTTACCATATAGAAGCACTTTGTAGTTCTACAATTACTGACTGTAGTCATATTCTGTTTCTCTGCATGCTTTGTTAGCCCCCTTTCACCCTGTTCTTTAATGGTCAGGACTTTCCCAGGACAACCACAGAGCAGGTATTATTTAGGTGGTGGGTCATTCTCAGCACTGCAGTGACACTGACATGGTGGTGGTGGTGTTAGTGTTAGTGTGTGTTGTGCTGGTATGAGTGGATCAGACACAGCAGTGCTGCTGGAGTTTTTAAACACCTCACTGTCACTGCTGGACTGAGAATAGTCCACCAACCAAAAATATCCAGTTAACCGCACCCTGTGGGCAGCGTCCTGTGACCACTGATGAAGGTCTAGAAGATGACCAACTCAAACAGCAGCAATAGATGAGCGATCGTCTCTGACTTTACATCTACAAGGTGGACCAAGCAGGTAGGAGTGTCTAATAGAGTGGACAGTGAGTGGACACGGTATTTAAAAACTCCAGCAGCACTGCTGTGTCTGATCCACTCATACCAGCACAACACACACTAACACACCACCACCATGTCAGTGTCACTGCAGTGCTGAGAATGACCCACCACCTAAATAATACCTGCTCTGCGGTGGTCCTGTGGGGGTCCTGACCATTGAAGAACAGCATGAAAGGGGGGTAACAAAGCATGCAGAGAAACAGATAGACTACAGTCAGTAATTGTAGAACTACAAAGTGCTTCTATATAGTAAGTGGAGCTGATAAAATGGACAGTGAGTGTAGAAACAAGAAATTGGTTTTAATGTTATGGCTGATCGGTGTCTGTATAATTGATGCATGTAAATTCATTGATTTATTATCATTATTATTATTTTTATTTTTTAAAATGTGAATCTAAAGGAAATCTTAACAGATAACAGATTTCATCTTTTAATTAGTAATCCATAGTTGGATTATTGCATACTCACTACTATAAATCTGTGTCATTAATCTATTGCTTTCTTTAATTTTCTCTCCTACAGTTTTTTGAGGTGGTTTTGTTTTGCATCTTGCTCTACTTGTATAAGTGCGTAAATCTGAAACACGTTGTGATTGTGATGCTTCTGGTGGCTCTGCTAGGTAAGAGTATACACACCTATTACCAAAAAATGTGGTCTGTCTCTTAAAAGCACGGTGGTTTGAGTAGGTGTGTGTGTGTGTGTGTCTGTGTGTCTGTGTGTCTGTCCAGTGATAGCTTAGTGGTTAAGGTACTGGACTAGTAAACAGAAGGTTGCCGGTTCAAGCCCCGCCGCCACCAAGTTGCCATTGTTGGGTCCCTGAGCAAGGCCCTTAACCCTCAATTGCTCATTGTGTTCCGCTCACTGTGTAAGTCGCTTTGGATAAAAGCGTCTGCTGAAAATGTAAATGTAATGTGTGTGTGTGCACTACAGCCTCTGTGACAGTGATCTCGGTGAAGGCTGTGTCTGGAATGATCATTGAAACAATTCGTGGAAGCCAGCTGCAGCTCATGTACCCCATTTTTTACATCATGTTTTTCATCATGATAGTCTCATGTGCCTTCCAGATTAAGTGAGTCTCATTATTATAGAATATTATAGAAATGGTTTATTGCCAAAAATCATTGTTATTTAGTGTTAGTATGCATGCAATGATTTGTTTACTATGTTTTTATTCTGCAGATTTCTCAATGAGGCTATGAAGTTGTTTGATGCCATGGAAATTGTTCCAATCAATTATGTCTTCTTCACAGCCAGTGCTGTAGTAGCAGGTACCATATAGTTTATTCCATTTTTACCAACGGTTTAGTCAGGGTCATGATGGGTCCAGATTCCTCTGAAATACTGGGCGTAATGCAACTGGAAACTATTAATATAGTTAGCCACTAGCCCCGTAGTATTCCCTTGTGAACTGCTTACAAAATAAATAAAAAATTCCAAACTAAAATACTGTCACTGTTAGCCCTTTTTGGCCGTCATGGAATGGGTTCCGTTCTGGTTCTCGAACTTGAGTTTGAACCAGTACAGTACAATCCTTGGCTCCCAAAAATGGGTGGAACTGTAGGCTGGTTATTTAAAAAGCACCAACGTTCTAAGAAGCCTAAACAGAACAAGAACTGTTCTTTTGGTCGAAACAGGCTATAAGAGCATTTACAATACTACATTTTCACTTAGGAAAAGTTCAGAAATCAATATTTGGTGAAATAACCCCGATTTTTTATCACAGCTTTCAGGTGACACCAACTTCATGCCACTTTTGGTTCAAAAGATTTAAGCAGCTTGGCTTTGTGACCATACATCTTCTTCTTGATCAAGATTTTAGTGGGGTATAGGTCTGGAGATTGGGGAGACCATGACTTAGACTTCGGGTCTTAATTTGATAGTCCTCCACCCACAACTTGATTAAACCTGCTGTGTGGCATGCAGCACTGTCCTACTTTGTTGCCCCCAATGCTTGGCGCTTGATCTTGTTCTTATGAATCACTGGCTTTAAAATTTTAAGAATGGAAGCAACCTGAAGCTCAGAGTATTCCTCTTTTAAAACGTTTCCACTCGTTTGCCATTATCAGTAGTTATTTTTAAATTCAGCTACTGTTTTAAACTCATTCATTGTTAAATAAGTTTGGTTCAGGTGTGAGTAGAATGTGTGTGCCAGTGTTGGAATTTAGCAGACACTGGAATGGAATTTAATGTTAATTTAAGAAAGTTCTGTATACACACACAGGTAAATTAATAAAGTACTTAAATAAATCAATTTCATTTGACTAACACTAATAATTCATTATTAATTTTAGGGATTTTATTCTATGAAGAGTTTTATGGCTTATCAATAATATACATCCTCCTGTTTGTGTGTGGGTAAGTACTGAATCTACAGTACATGTTAATACTTTCACCCACTGTATATAGACAGTACATCAGTGTATATTAATGTGGTTAAATAATATTCTTTATTTTTTGACAGGTGCATATGTGCATTTACTGGAGTGTTCCTGGTTGCTAGAAATCGACCTAAAATTAAACTGGACCAAATGTTCATCTCACTGGGTCAAGTCCCAGGTAAGCTTTAAAAACAAGGCCAATTAGCAGTACACTAAATGTTAAGTGTTTCATGATTAGCACAACAACAATGTCCTGTATTTTAAGGTAAGAAAAGTACTGATAAAGTGCACCCACAAATGAAGGACAACAAATATGGATCCCTGGCTTCCAAACTTGGGTGCGACAATGAAATGATGCAGGAGGACTCCACCTAATGGACAAGTCACTTTATTACACATACCGTGTGTGTGTGTGTGTGTGTGTGTGTGTGTGTGTGTGTGTGTGTGTGTGTGTGTGACATTGTTGAATTGTGTGACTGAATTGTGCAAGACTGATAACATTTACTGATGTAGCACTTACTACAAGTGGGCTTTAGGGTCCGTCTACATTTGGTCATTTGTTTTTTATTTCAAAAAACAAAATTGAAAAATGGGAAACCAGGGCCTTTTTTTCATTTCAAGGTCCAGAAAATCAAATAACAAACAAACAGAAATTGAATAACGGATCGTATTTTAAGTTTCCAAATTCAACGTTTCATTTGCTTTATAAATGCAGGTAAAATCGGTCAAAAATGTTAAGAAGAAAGAAAAAAAAATTATTATAACATGACGCATCCCCTGTTGTTTTGACTTTTTGTGTTTGTATATTTGCCGTGCATATATTTGCTCTATTTGCAAAAATGAAACAATATGGGGGCACCCTCAGGTGGTGCAGCGGTAAAAACACACGCTGTTCACCAGAGCTGAGAACTCGAATACATCGTATCGAATCTCGGCTCTGCCTGCCGGCTGAGGCTGAGCGGCCACATGAACAACGATTGGCCTGTTGTTCAGATAGGGGCGGGATTAAGCCAGATGGGGACTCTCTCTCAGACTAGTGCGATTACGACCTCTGCTGGCTGGTTGGTGGTGCCTGCACGGAGATGGGAAAGGAGTGTGGTAGAGGGTGTGGCTCTCCGTACACATCGCTGAGCTGCACTACACTTGTCAAAGTGTAGGTGATAAGATGCATACGGCATGCTTCCCATACGAGACACTGTCCACGTTTGAGGTTCTTTCGTCTCGTTCTTGGTCAATAAATATCCAAAAATAAGTCAAATTGCACAAACTGACCAAACAAGGAACAAACAATCAAATAAATTTCAAATGAATTTTTAGCGAAGTTTATCTGCGTTGAAAAACTAAGGGAGCATCTAAAAAGTACATGAAGAAGAACTTTAAAACGCATGAAAGGCTGTAATAGCTACAGTGACATGCACGATTCGCTATACTCACATACACAGATGAGGCATAACATTATGCCCATATTGTGTTGGTCCCCCTTTTGCTGCCAAAACAGCCCTGACCCGTCGAGGCATGGACTCCACTAGACCCCTGAAGGTGTGCTGTGGTATCTGGCACCAAGATATTAGCAGCAGATCCTTGAACTCCTGTAAGTTGTGAGGTGGGGCCTCCATGGATCAGACTTGTTTGTCCAGCACATGCCGCAGATGCTCGATTGGATTGAGATCTGGGGAATTTGAATGGCAAGTCAACACCTCAAACTGGTTGTTGTGCTCCTCAAACCATTCCTGAACCATTGTTGCTTTGTGGCAGGGCACTTTTTCCTGCTGAAAGAGACCACAGCCATCAGGGAATACCTGCTTAATATTTCCCACCCACTAACAGGTGCCGTTACGTTATGCCTGGTTAGTGTATAAGGCTTTATTAATGAAAAAAAAATATTACAAATATTCCACTTACTAGCTAAGCATATTGTTAGGATTTGTCAGTGTTCCTATCAGTTACTGATGGCAGGCCTGTTTTAATATGGCAGGAAACCCCAATCCCCCCACCACAGGTAGAACCCCCCCCCACCCCCCGGTATACAATTAATATGGGCTGAAGTGTTAGAACATCAGTCTGAAGGGCCCACTAAATTTAAAACTATTGTATTAATCAATCAGCTAACCTTCCTTTAATGTATTTATACAAAATGTATTGTTTTTACATTAGGTAATAAACTAAAGTGGTGTAAAAGATCTTTTTTGGTCTGGTCTCTTTTGAATTATTAAATACAAATTTTCATTAGCTGTTCATTAACCCAAAGTGATAATCTGCTGAAACCCATCATTGGAATTTTTTACACAACTCTTTTATTAAGGCGGTTTATCATCGAACCAGCTCAGTCACAACGACAAACTATTCTGCATAGCTAAGCTAATCATGGACAGGTTAAGCAGATTTGAGCTTTACCCAAACAAAACAGGCTAGAGGTATTACAGAAGGCTGTCCACTCTTTATGAAAAGCAGTAAATTGTACAGTTCTAATAAGCTGTTAATATTTTGATGTTACATTTAGAAAATTAGAAGTAGGCAGAGTAAAAACATCAACATTATTTCACTATTTAAACAAACAAATGCAAAAAAACAATTGTGAACAAAATGTGCAGGTTTTTAACCTATTTTGTTTTGAGTCTAATTACATTTGTTTTTCAGTCCTTTGTTATTGTTGGATGTTGGAAATCACAAAGCTGGAGCTGACTGCTTCAGATCTGGATGTGTTAAATCTTATTAAAAGTATTTGTTGCTTTTGCAGTTTAGTTAGTGAAGCTTCAGGTGTGACGCTCCGCATCGTTCATGTTCTTGTATTTCTCTGTGTAGTACCGCGATTTAGAGCCTAAATTCTGATCCTTAACCAGCGTTACATCTGACTTTAGTAAATAAACAATTCAGAAGTTCGTGTCTTGTTAAATCCCCCCAACCCCAACCCCAACCATTGCTTTTGATGTAGATGAGAGCAGAAAAAGTTACTTCACAAAGCCAAGTACAGGCAAAAGTACATCAGTTACTAAAAATAATAATAATAATAAAAAGAGCAGTGGTCACTTACAAAGTTCTGATACGTGACTGTTGGAAGTCCTTTCTTTATACCACTTTTAAACTATCCAGGCACTGCAATCTCATGTACAATGTTCTGCATTTCCAGCCTCTGTCATTTCTTTTCACTTCTTCTTTTTCCCTTTTTTTTCTATTTTATTTATGCATTTTCTCCCAAATTTGTCCTCAGCTGCCGAGGGATCCCTGATTGTAGTCGAGGAGGGTATATTGCTGCCCACACCTCTTCCAACCCACCCGCAGCCCTTACCGGAACCCTTTTTCACCTATGCACTCTGCACAGGTGCCTCTCTATCTGCTAATCAGAGTCCTTACAGAGTGTTTGAAGACCCCACACACATAGTCCGGCCATCCCGCCGTAGCAGAAACGTGTCTTCTGCAGGCACTGCCAATTATGCCTGCTAGATTGCGCCCAGCCAACTGGTGGCAATGCTGAGTTTCGAACCAAGGAGTTCAGAATTTCGGTGCTGGTGTGCTAGCGGAATATCTCGCTATGCCACCTGGGCGCCTTCTTTTCCCTTTTAAATGCAATTTATTTATTGGGCCAGCAGAAACAGTTTGTATGTCAATTTGATTTGTGCATTTAAGTAATTGTACAGGATAGCAAGGGGTCACCTCACAGCAAGACGGTGCTGTGTTGAGTTTGCATTTTATCCTCGTGTCTGTGTGGGTTTTCTTCCACAAGTCCAAAGACATGCAGTCAGGTTAACTGGAGCTACTAAAGTACCCCTAGTGAGTGTGTGTTTGCCCTAAGATGGACTGCCGACTGGGGTGTTTCCTACCTTTCATCTAGTGCAGGAGTGGGCAAACTTTTTGGCTCAAGGGCCACACTGTGTTTTAAAATTTGAGATGGGCCGGGCCAGTAGCAGATAACCGCTGCTTACCTGAGCTTCTCTTTTTCAAATTGAGACCAAAACTATATCTCTGTGTTGTTCCATTATGGATATAATCTACTTTTTTTTTTCTTGGTGACCATCTTGTATGTTTTCAGAATATTTCCAGAATATATAAAATCCATACCAAATTGTTTTTATCCACCTAACTAATGAAAACCGTTTTAGATCGTTTATTCTCTCAGCTTCGCGGTAAAAAGCTGAAACTGATAATTCGTTCACTAAACTGTTACTTATATAATAACCAATGGAGAGATTGAAATTCTGCCCAAAATCTGAATTCGGCACCTCTGATTGGTTTATACAGCTGTTTATCAAGGTCTAGACCATGACTGAATCTCTTTAAAAAATGAACTGATTCATTAAGTTGTTTGAGCACGACACCATAATGAAATAGAGTGAGCAATACGAATTAATCTTTACCATAGTTAAGAGCACAGCTTCTGATTTGATTCCAATAAATAATTCATTTGAAAAGAGTCGTTTCTGACTCGTTGACTCAGTGATTTAGTTTGCAAGCCCTACTCTAAAGGACAATTTTGCAAATGCTCAACGGGCCGGATCAGACAGCCTAATGTATGTACAGTATGTGGCCCACGGGCCGTAGTTAGCCCACCACTGATCTAGTGAATCAGACCCACCGCGACCCTGAATAGGATAAATCGGTGGTAAAACAGACAATGAATGAATGAATGAATGAAAAAAGTAATTGTATATATTTTTGCCACACAATAATATATTACATGAAATTTAAGTCACCGCTTTATTTCTTAAATAAACTTAATTAGCTGTAAGTAACATCTGGCTTATTATACAGCAACTAAAAAAATACATTTTAACAAAAAGCTGCATATCACAGATCACTCTGATCCTCTCTGGGTTTATTATTCTATTCAATGATGATCTTTTTCTGTACATAAACAAATGAATCCTAAATTACAAAGCAAACTGCATTAATGCTACATAAACTACTCTGCCGTTTTAAACCTTGGTATCAAGCGTGTGTGGTGAATGGCAGTACTTCAGGCCTCTACGTGGAGTCGTGCATAGCGGTACTGCAGAGAGGAGGGGTTACGCAGAAGCACGATGCCACGCAGATCAGCCGGCTGGTTGTGAAGCATGTGCAGGAAACCAGTCAGACTCACAAAACCCAGAGCCTCTCCTTGTCCTGTTGCCAAGGAAAAATCCCCCTGCGTTACCCAGCCCAGGGTAACACGAGAACAATGAGATGTCACACTGGGCAGTGGGTCGTTCCATAACCCACGAACAAGCCCTGTAAATGAGTCACTGCTGTCAGAAACCGAGTTTAATTTATCGGCAGGGGCGGGGTCAGGATTAGCCTCTCCGAGTGAAACAAGGTCAGATTTTTCTGGTTCCGTCTTAGACATTGCACTTGAATCATCTTTTAAATGAGAGCTGGTGCCATCTTGTTTAAGCACAGAGTCGTGTGAAGTGGCTTTGCATTTCTTGCTCCTTCTCTTCAGCAGGGGGTACAGGTGGTCTTTGTGCTGAGGTTCCATAGGGCCGCTGCACCGGCGGTCTTTCCGCAAATACTGAAGATCATCAGCAGTGGGGATACATAGCATCGAATGCAGCGCAGGCCGTCCCTTACCCAGAATACACACTCGCACCCATAATAGGCATCGCCTCCGGTCTCCCTGCTGTGCCGTGTCGAACAGAGTGCTCAGTGAGGGTGCAGAACCACCACGTTGGACTCGTTGAGCACCTGAGGGTGGCTGACAGCAGATCGACAACTGCCTCAGTGTCCTCCGGCTCCTGCAAAGAAAGTTCACATTATAGGGGCCATACAAGGGTGTTACAAAGTGTTTATCTACAACCCTCATTACAACGAAGTTAGGACGCTGTGTAAAATGTAAATATTAGATTGGTGAACCTCTGGCCATCTTTGCTTCTGAGAGACTCTATAATTATCTTTTTATACCCAGTCATGTGACTTAGTTGCTAACTGCTCCTCCAGCTGGTTTTTACTAGTAAAACCTTTTCCCAGCCTTTTGATGCCCCTGTCCCAACTCTGAGATGTGATGCTGCCATAAAACTTATCAAATTGTAAGAAGCAAAAATGGTTAAAATTCAAATTACAAAACTGTAACAAGTAGCAGCTTCAGTTTCTAAATGATAAAAAGTGTCATTAATAGATAAGATGATGCGACATGGGTAAATATGCCCGACTTTGAATGTTGCAGGCATTAAATCCGAAATGTCCTAATATTTACAAAACACAATTATGCTAGTCAGTAAACCCGTGAGAAATCATTTCATTGTAATTTTACAAAATGTCCCAACTTTTCTGGAATAGGGGTTTGTATTCTGGCCATTCAAGTGGGTCATGAGCACTTATTATAAAAGACTGCAGAAGCGCCGCTCAGGTGGCGCAGCGGTAAAGTACGCTAGCGCACCAGAGTTGGGTTTCTAGATGCATCGTATCGAAACTCAGCTCTACCTTTCCGACTGGGTTGGGCGGCAGTATGAACAACGTTTGGCTGTTGTTCAGGGTTAGGGGTAGAGTCGGAGCATAGGTCCTCATAACTGGTACGACTGCGGCCCCTGCTGGTTGACTGACGGTGCCTGCACAGGGCTGAGGAATAACACTGAGGGGGGTGTGACCCTCCGTGCGCAGTGTCTCTCTGTGTATGAACTCGGCTCGTGCAGGTGAAAAATGCAGGCTGTACTGATTGCGTGCCGGAGGGGGCGCAAGTCAGTTGAGTGGCGTCCTCATTCAGCGGCAAAGGGTCGAATCAGTATAGAGGACACAATCAGGGTAATTGGACACGATTAGAATGGGGATAAAAGTTGGGGGAAAAAGTGGGAAAAATAGATAATTAAAAAAAAAAAAAAGACTGCAGAAGCACTAGAAAGCAAAAGCTATGGGGGTACCTCAATACAGTAAAGGCAGATGTTGAAGTTTGGCAATCTCCAGTGTGCGGGGTCACTCCTTCCATTTGAACTGATTTGTCTTGTTTTACTATCTCATCCCATTCCTCTACCAGTTGTTGCCATGGGCACCGGAAAGGAGCCAGGCACCCATGCTTAATGTAGTTTGTGCGTTTGGAAGGTGGGTACCTATAAATAATCACAAGAAAATGGCATCAGTGGAGAAACCTTTAAAAAACATTTATTAAGATTTTAATAACAGTTATGGTTAGAGCAGGTTTTAGAAAGGGGCTTGGTTAGTATTCACTGATAGGTGACATTTTAAAAATGTCTAAAAAATGATAGACAGACAGATAAATACTGTATATAGACAGGCAGACAGATGGACTGATGGATGGATGGACAGACAGACAGACAGATAGATGGATAGATAGATGAATGGACGGACGGACAGATGGATAGACAGACAAATATAGAAAAAACTACTATATTTAAAATGTAACCCTTTGTTCCCACTGGCAGCAATATTTGCTGTTTTCTACCCAAAATGTAGAGATGCACCATTATATGAAAATATAGATTTTGAAAAATAAATGTATAAAAAGTTTTGTAATTGTGTGTTTTTGCCTAACATCCTCACTGTTGCTGATGCTACTATGGTAAGACATTCAGTATTCAGCTGAAAAAAAGCTTTTTGCACTTTGTGGTGTGGATTAGACTTTTTTTTATAACTGCCATTGTTAATTAACTATAATGATAAAGTGAAAACTGGGTTATTTTTAAGTTTTCCAAAAACAACCCCAAAAGTCTTTTATTCATAAATGCTTTCTTTATTCAATACTTTGTAGATGCCTCATTGGTAATATCTATAAGTCTTCTTGTAACAAATTCATCATTTCTTATTTAAATACAGTATGATAAATGTATTAAAAATTCTTGCTTGGTTTAAAATCTACAATTTAGCTTATAAGCAAAGTTACTTAATAGCCACAGAGGGTGCATTTTAAATCAGCACTCAACATATTAATTAAGAGCAAATTGGTATCCCAACAAAGTTAGAGTTATTACATCATTTGAAATGCATTGATTTAACAATGACTTTTTGTTGGTTATCAGTTCACTGGTTAATCACTGGAATTCCCAGTAAAAATGACAATTATATTTATTCAAAATCAAACCAACACAGTGTACAAAAGTCCTGGGGACTAATTACGCTCTGAATCCACTGTATGTAGGCTGTATTCACCTACATATTATTAGACCCATTATGAGAGTTCCAAACCACAAATCTTCTAGGCTCATTTTCTCAAGTAGATCTGTGTAACAGCTTATGTTATATTGTTTCATGGCTTTGGGTTTATTCAACACCACTATTTTATTTAACGTTATATTATTTAGACAATACATCTATATGAAGTTACACTTTTGTGTAGCAGGCCCCGTCTACTTACCTACTACATACATAAGTTAAATTAGGACGCCTCACCTTTTAAACTTTGCTAGCAGTTCGAGCTCCTGCTGCTCCTGGAAGCGGTGGCCTGCAGGACAGTCTGGATAATCATGAGGGAAGTGGGGAACGCCTTTATTCTGAGAGTGTTTCAAACTCATATGAAGTCCCCCAACACGCACACCACGGTACACCTGAAAACACCCATACATATGTTATTAAAAAAATAATTAAAGCACATGTATTGTTCAATGATCTGAGCTGTATGGAAACACAGAAACACAAGCAACAATGATCTAAAAAATTCTTGTAAAGAATTCATCATTTTATAATGTCAGTAATGTTAAAAGAAAGTAAAATGTAGAATGTTTAAAACACTGGAACTTGCTGCTTTGTATGTTTTGAAATGTGAGTCTACAGGTTATACAAGAATGTTTAAAAGAAGCAGGATCTAAAGAAAATCCATGTGAATGTGAGTTGATGTCTATTATATACACTGATCAGCCATAACATTAAAACCACCTCCTTGTTTCTACACTCACTGTCCATTTTATCAGCTCCACTTACCATATAGAAGCACTTTGTAGTTCTACAATTACTGTCTGTTGTCCATCTATTTCTCTATATACCTTTTTAGCCTATTGTCACCCTGTTCTTTAATGGTCAGGACCCCCACAGGACCACCACAGAGCAGGTATTATTTGGGTGGTGGATCATTCTCAGCACTGCAGTGACACGGACATGGATGGTGGTGTGTTAGTGTGTGTTGTGCTGGTATGAGTGGATCAGACACATCAATGCTGCTGGAGTTTTTAAATACCGTGTCCACTTGGTCCACCTTGTAGATGTGAAGTCAGAGACGATCGCTCATCTGTTGCTGCTGTTTGAGTTGGTCATCTTCTATATCTTCATCAGTGTTCACAGGACGCTGCCCACGGGGCACTGTTGGTTGGATATTTTTGGTTGGTGGATTATTCTCAGTCCAGCAGGTACAGTGAGGTGTTTAAAAACTCCAGCAGCATTGCTGTGTCTGATCCACTCATACCAGCACAACACACACTAACACACCACCACCATGTCAGTGTCACTGCAGTGCTGAGAATGATCCAACACCCAAATAATACCTACTCTGTAAGGGTCCTGACCATTGAAGAACAGCATGAAAAAGGGGTAACAAAGCATGCAGAGAAACAGATGGACTACAGTCAGTAATTGTAGAACTACAAAGTGCTTCTATATGGTAAGTGAAGCCAATAAAATGGACAGTGAGTGTAAAAACAAGGAGGTGGTTTTAATGTTATGGCTGATCGGTGTACTTGTATGTATAAGTATGAAATTATGTATCTATATGAAATACGTATTAATTGTTAAGAAATACATGCAACAACAATTGCAAAAGAGTAAAATGGATATTATCAGGTACCTTTCTAAATAGAGATCAGAATTTATTATTAATTAGTGTTTGTGTATGCAGGGGTGGATAAGTAAACTGTCTAGTTTTGGCTGTTTAGTTGCAGTCGGAAAGGGAGCAGTTTATTTATTTATTTGGATGTTTTATACAGTGCGTATGCAGTAGAAATATTCATGACAGGAAGGGTAGATGAATCTCGTCTGTCAGTCTATAGTCCTTGTCAAGTGTTGCTCGTTAGACATGCTCTCTTAGACCAATTTCATTTGGGCTTGGTTGAGGAATTTTCTCATAATCTTGAGTATTGCTATAGGTTGTCTTCGCTGTAAGTATTTTGGACATTCAGTCAGTATGTGTTTGATAGAAGGAGGTATTCGGCGGGTATCACAGAGTGGGGGAGCTCTCTCCCCTTCCTTACAAGACACGAGTGTGTTAAGCATGTGTGTCCAATGTGGCATCTGGTACAGACCACCTGATTAATACATTTCTCTCATTGTGTTTTTACTTGAGTGAAAATGTCAGGACATATTTGATTAGGTTTATTTTTGCTTTGTGTGTTCCATTCTATTTGCCATGTATTTTTAATGTAGACAGATATTAATGTTGTGGCATCTGATGGGGCAAGTTTATAGTCTCTTTGTTTTAGAATGGGAGTAGTAAGTGCTGGATTTAATGCACACTTTCTATAGTTACTGTGCAGGAATTTTAGCCCACTGTGCTTTGATTGTAACACTTATTTTAGGTCGTGCCACCACATCTTTGCTGGCTTTAAATTCGGACTTTGACTAGGCCACCTTAAAGTTTTCATTCTGTTTCATTTCTGCACTTTAAAAATAAACTTGCTCTTTTATTTTTGAATTACAGTCCTGCTATATATCCTAATTGTGTTGCTGCTTTAGCTCTAAGACAAATGACATCTGACTCGTAACATTTTCATAAATCTTTTTTTCCCCCCTAGTCTATTCGCCATTATGGTGTCATGACACTGACCAAAGGTAAGATGAAATTAATTTTGTTTCTGAAATTTTCATAAATTATGGCATAATGTTCCTGTAAATAATTTAAGGCAAATGCTTGATTTTGATGGAAAGGTTCAGGATGAGTGAGATTTATATTCTACCAAGCCCTTTAAAATCAAGCCTGGTTGTGTTGAAATAGCTAACAGTTTAATTTGATAAACTGGTTGACAATCAAATATTTTGTTTTAATGAATCACTTTTATTTATTATAACTGGTACAACTGGAAGCATAAACATTTTAAACATCCTGTAAAAGCAAGAACAAAAAAGTATCAAGTTCTCCCATCACTGTGTGAGCCAAACTGAAGGTCCATTCTTACCAAAGGTATCCAAAATGCCATGCCCCAGCCCTTGGGCAGTAATACGTCCCAGCCAGAACCCCAACCAGGTCGCTCCTCTCCCTGCTGTTTTCCAGCCTGGTGAACCAGCAGGATCGGCACTCTGCCCTGTGCAGGGGTTGGCAACCTAGAGCCTGGAACTAACAATTCTCTCCTCATGTTGTTTATATCCTGACAAGCACACACCACACACCATACACATGCACACACAAAACTCAGTTTTCTGTATAAACCAACTGTTATAAAGATTCTTGATAAAACATCTGGATACTGGATCAAATTGAAATAATTTAGACCTTAATTCTATATGGGTTATTTTTTTAACCTCTTTTTCTCCCGACCCACCCTGATCCAGCTTGTGTGCAGTAGCCTACCGCATCATTTCACCTGCACGTGGCAAGTTCATATGCGGATCAGCTTTGTGTACGGAAAGCCACACCCTGATCACAGCATTATCATGCTGGTGCCATCGATCAGCCAGCAGAGGTCATAATTGCCTCGGTTATGAGGTCCCTATCCAGCTCCCACCCTGTATGAACAACAGCCAATCGCTGTTCATGTAGCCGCCCAGTTTTGAACCGACGAGTTCAAAATGTCAACTCTGGTGTGCTAGTGTGTTTTACTGCTGCGTCACCACAACGCCCATGTGGAGTATTTAACACTACAAGAACAGTAGTGTTTGTTTTGTATTTTTTTATGCCTTTCTCCTCTTTTTCACCCAACTTTTAGCGTATCCAATTACCCAATTGCGTTATGCTTCTTCTCTACTCATGCCGATCCCCACCCTGATTGAGGAGAGTGGGACTGACACACGCCCCCTCCGACACGTGTGCAGTAGCCGACTGCATCTTTTCACCTGCACAAGGCGAGTTCACACCCTGATCAACGCATTATTCCTCGACTCTGTGCAGGCGCCATCAATCAGCCAGCAGAGGTCATAATTGCCTCAGTTATGAGGTCCCTATCCAGCTCCCACCCTGTATGAACAACAGACAATCATTGTTCATGTAGCCACCCAGTTTCTGAAATGTCAGCTCTGGTGTGCTAGTGTTTTTTACCGCTGCACCACCTGAACGGCCATATGGGGTATTATAACTACCACAAGAACAGTAGTGTTTATGACTTGACACCTGTACTTTTGCGTGTACATCAGTGTGTGACACATTGCAGTACCTTCACTGAGATTTTGTTGTGCGTTACATTGTCTCGGACAGTCGGATCCCATAAAGCACTTTGGGCACAAAAAGACGGAACTCCTCTTAGTAACAGATTTCTTAGCTTCTCATCTCCACCTACCAAACACATGTAAAACAAGCCAGTATTCATCATTCATGATTGTATACTTCATAAATAATGTGACTGACTAAACTCCCTTTTCCACAATTGAGTAGAAATGTGCTACATTTTCTGAAATAACGTTTTATGTCTTACGCTTAGTGTGAAATGGTCTGCAGACTTGAATGAGCTTGTAAAAGCATAATTAACTGTTACATACCTTTAAATCCTGCCATGTTCATTCCTCTCTATTTTATAGGCATACAGTCTCAGCTAGGCTGAAGAAAGTATATATTTTATCCTATATGAAGTGGGTAAGAGATGAGTGAATAATTTTCAATGTAATTATTCTTTTACACACTGTCACTGATGTGCTATGGTGGAGACCATTACTAAAATACACGAAAAGGACACGTCAACAAACATTTAATGGGAACTCCAGCAGCTGTGTGTGTTAACACAGGATACAAACAGGATACAAATAGTTAGTGTAAATGGCTGAACACTACTAAAACGACAGAGTAATTTCATTATAGTAATTATGTAACTCATAATAAATTTGGTATTTACCAATGAAGAAAAAAATAGCACCATAAACCCTGATTAACTGCTGTGTAAGATTAGATGATTGTGCAATAATAGTAGCAGACCTGGTCCCTATTTCTTTAATTACAGTACTTTTACTTAGTAATTTTTTGGGCTAACCAACCACGTTTCACAAATTAAATATTCAACTATTAAGGTATTCAAATAACCATGTACATTCCAAGTAATTACAACACAGAGAGGGCTAAAAATGCATACACAACCTAAATAAGCTGTACAGACATCAAGGGATGTAAATATACCTTCTATTGAAGTGTGAATAAATTTTTTGGCACATTTCTGTATATTTTACACTTTACATAAGCTTTAAGTGTCTTAACCAGTGCATATACAGACTGACAGATAGATATAGCTATATAGATAGATATATAAACAAATAAATACAGAAAGATCTGTATAATAAATAAAATATTTAAATAAAATAGAATAGATAAAATAGAATAGATTACTACAGTATAAATAGACAGATGGATAGAGACAGACAAATACAGGTAGGTAGGTAGGTAGGTAGGTAGGTAGGTAGGTAGGTAGGTAGGTAGGTAGGAAAACAAAGATAGACAAACAAATATAGAACAAACAGACAAATGTAGATAGATAGACAGACAGACAGTCAGGAGTCAGGAGACAAGAAATAAATGTTAATGTGGATTCCCCTTAGTTAGTGTGTGAGTAATAAAAGGTAGAAGGTGAAGAATGAGGGGCCCTGCCAGGATTCGAACCTGGTTCATCTGCACAGAGTAGCAAAGGCTCCCCAGGAGCTCAGGGCTAGACATATTTCATTCTATACACCCATCAACTATATGTTCACAGTGCACTGTTAGTGAAAACCTTTATTATAGAAAATAAAAAAAACCCATTATTATTAAACACCATCTATTCAAAGTGAAAGCATGTATTTAAATATGTGCTTACTTTGGGTTAACTCCTGTTCAGGCATTGTTTTTTCACGTTTTGCAGGCAGAGTCAATCTAGGATCATCTACTGTCATTCCCAGCACGCATCCTGGTGGAAGCTCAGCTGTAGAATGGACACCTTACTCACACAAAAACACCATCAAAAACATCATCTTTTAGACACTGGTAAAAGAATCAGAAGTTATATGGATTTTCCATGCAGAAAGTAAGCAAAAGCTGTAAAGAAGTGTCAATATATTTAAATGATTTAGTATTTAGTGGTTATTCAAGTACACATATCTGGGATATTACACAGGATTGGTATATTACCCATGTTTCTAGATACTATTAACTAAGTAGTGTTGGCACATTCTGTAAGCAAGAACACCGTGTGTACCTCTTAAAAGCTGGAAGACATCTGCTTGCTGTTGGTTTAAGAACATGCTGTCCTTGTTCTTAGACTCTTCTGGCCACCAGAAAAGCGACGGACCTGTTGCGCTCTGAGAAACACCCAGTTTTTAAGGTAAAATTTCATGCGCCATTAATTGTGAAATTAATTTGAATATTTGCAACAATAATTTCAAAATGCCAACTTCCAGTGCAAATGACATTTGCCAAGGAAAACAAGTACATTTTCAGTCAAATTTGCACAACTGTGTGTTATTTTCTCACCTGCGAATGTTCTGCCATTTGTCCATCAGGCTAAGAGCAGAAAAAAATTATATTTAAATCTTAAGTGTCAATAAAACCATCCTTACAAGTACATTTGCAAATAGGTTATAAAATAAATGTAAAAGAACATGCAGCATTACTTATAAATATTTGCCTTTTTTTTTGCTATTTTATTATCATTTTCTTTATTTTATTTTTTTTTCTATTTTATTTCTGCATTTTCTCTCATTTTCTCCCAATTTAGCGTAGTCAATTTGTCAATTTGCCCGCTGCTGGGGGATCCCTGATTGCAGTCAAGGAGGGTATGTTGCTACTCACGCCTTCTCCTACACGTGCACAAGCCTAGCGGACTCCTTCTTTTCTCCCATGCATTCTGCACAGACGTTTCTATCTGCCAATCAGGGTCCTTGCACATTGTTTGAAGTCCCCACCCACATAGTCTGGTCATCCCCCCCCCTAGCAGGATGCAGACATGGTAGCCAATTAGAGTCTGCTACAGGCACTGCCAATTATGGCCGCTAAATGGCACCCAGCCAACCGGTGGCAATGCCGAGTTTCGAACTGAGGAGTTCAGAATCTCAGCGCTGCTGTACTAGCGGAAAATCCCACTGCGCCACCTGGGCGCCCAAAATTTCTCACCTGTGAATGTTCCGTTATAATAATAATATAATATAATATTTGTAAATGTATCTTTAATATATTTAAATTTAAGTTCTAAAATAAATGTAACAGGACATATAGCACTCCTAATCGTTATAATTCTTTGCTATTTTATTTTTGCATTTTTTACCCTTTTCTCCCAATTTTAGCATAGCCAATTTGTCTTCTGCTGCTGGAGACCCCGATCATGTCTGAGGAGGGTATGTTTGCCTGACACATGCTCCCTCAGAAGCGTGTACAGTCCACCGACCCCTTTTTATTTGTACATACTTTGGTGGATTCATGCGAGAAGATAGTTTCATGCAAGGAGAGTCATGCACCGACCTCCATGTTCCTCCACCTCTGTACAGGCGCCTCAGGCTACCAACCAGGGTCCTTACACAGCAGCGAAGACCCCGCCCCCTTTTTGTTCTGTCTTTTTCCGGCAGACTTTAGTGGCTAATTTTGTCAATTGTACCTGCTTGAGGGCGCCCACCCGACTGGTAGCAGAGATGAGATTTGACTTCAGGGAGTTCAGAATCCCAGCGCTGGTGTGCTAGTGAAATATACGTGTGTCACCTGGGCACACGTATTTGGCCTTTTTGACTATCCCAGTGACAAAGACCAGTCAGCTACTCTAAGAACTAAACCAAAATACCTTGTTTTTATAACAGCAATAAACCAAAACAGCGCCACTAAATAAAACTTGCTGCTTAATGCTGCTTATCTCACCTCACTGCCAGTGGATGGCTGAAGTGTCTCACACAGTACAGAGTGGGAAAGGGGCCCAGTCAGACGATAGCGTACTAGTTCCAGGGTGAGATCGCTGTAAAGAAAGTAAAACGTGTGAGCATGTATACACTATGTGGAAAAAAATATTGGGACACCAATATTAATGATTATTAATTATTAATAATAATTGAGTTCAGACATTTCAAACACTTATTCCTATCAGATGTATGAAATCAATTGTGTAAAGTAAATTATATGCCTCTGAATATGTTTGGGAAAGACCATGAGGTCAATAAAGGTCGATAAATACATGGTTTGCAGAGCCCCTACCATAACCCTGTTGAAAACCACTGGAATGATTTGGAATGCTGACTGCGAGCAAGGCCTTCTTGTTCAACATGGGTGCTCCTTTGACTCCAAAATCTTGTGGAAAGCCTTACCAAAAGAGTAAAAGCTGCCATAACCTTAAAAAGAGAGTGGTGGTGCCACCATATTAATATCCATGGCTCTGAAATTGGGTGTCCAACAAGGTGTCCAGATAATTTTGACCACACAGATACATGCGATCATATTTTTAAAACTATATCTAACCCAATTAAACAACTTACCTGATCACAATGTCTGTTTGGGAAGACTTCCAGCTAACAGGAGTCGTAGATAATCGAGTACCATCGCCTAGGATTCTTTTGGCTGGTGGGTAAATGCTACTGTCATCTTGCCTTTTTCTTTTTCTTCCAGTACCCGGTGGCTCAGAGCTGGCATCAACAGGGGCAGTTGCAGTGAGGGATGGTTCTGCTTCAACAGCTGGGGACACTGCTTCAGAGCACTGGCACACAGCCTGCAGTTCTGGTAGAAGGTCCTAATGTAGACACATTGTGTATATTTAGCTGTATTTTTAGAGAGACAATAGCTTTTAGTTTTTTTCTGATCCTACACTGATCAGTCATAACATTAACTCACCTCCTTGTTTCTACACTCACTGTCCATTCTATCAGCTCCGCTTATCATATAGAAGCACTTTGTAGTTCTACAATTACTGACTGTAGTCCATTTGTTTCTTTACATACTTTTTTAGCCTGCTTTCACCCTGTTCTTCAATGGTCAGGACCCCCACAGGGCACGTATTATTTGGGTGGTGGATCATTCGCAGCACTGCAGTGACACTGACATGGTGGTGTGTTAGTGTGTGTTGTGCTGGTATGAGTCGATCAGACACAGCAGCGCTGCTGGAGTTTTTAAATACCGTGTCCACTCACTGTCCACTCTATTAGACACTCCTACCTAGTTGGTCCACCTTGTGGATGTAAAGTCAGAGACGATCGCTCATCTATTGCTGCTGTTTGAGTTGGTCATCTTCTAGACTTTCATCAGTGGTCACAGGATGCTGCCCACGGGGTGCTGTTGGCTGGATATTTTTGATTGGTGGACTATTCTCAGTCCAGCAGTGACAGTGAGGTGTTTAAAAGCTTCATCAACATTGCTGTGTCTTATCCACTCATACCAGCACAACACACACTAACTGTCAGTGTCACTGCAGTGCTGAGAATGATCCAGCACCCAAATAATACCTACTCTGCAGTGGTCATGACCATTGAAGAACAGCAAAGGGGGCTAACAAAGCATGCAGAGAAACAGATGGACTACAGTCAGTAATTGTAGAACTACAAAGTGCTTCTATATGGTAAGTGGAGCTGATAAAATGGACAGTGAGTGTAGAAACAAGGAGGTGGTTTTAATGTTATGCCTGATCGGTGTATATATATAAGATAACTACAGTGCAGTTATTAATGAGGAAAAAAATGAGTGAAGAATAAATGAATGAAAGTGCAGAGAGGTGCAGTTTCAAGTATACCGTGTATGGTCAAAAATTTAAATAGAGATTAAATATCAAATAATAAAGTGATAAAGTGATGAGTATTGCACAATAAATTGGGCATATAATGGAGAAAATGGAGAAATAAAATAGTTAAAAAAAAACACAAAATGAAACAAGGAATCAACAGCATATATTTCACAGGGTGGTAAATATTTACCTGTTTTAGGGTGGGATGTACCCAAATCCACAACTGTCTGTGAGACGATCCAGCACTGCATGGCCTCCAGAGAAAGCGCACAGGGCCCAAGGGCTGGTGAGGGTACTGATCAGGCTTGTAAAGGTGAACGCTTCCCTCTCGCTGCCCCGAGATGCACATTGCTGCCGCAAAGGTCGGACCTGAAGTGGCATGCATACGTAAAATCAAATGCATTATAAGTAAATATTAGTACTGATGAAGGAAGACGAGAGTGTTTAAGTTTGGCACACCTGCATCTTTGCTGGTTAGCCTGGATAGTGCATTTAGCAGCTGCTTCTCTGGACCACAGAGTTCCAAACAACAGTAGTAGGATATGTCCTAAAAATACAAGATAATACAACAGTTTTTGGATAAACATAGAGCAGATGCCAGTTATACAGTATAAACACTAAAATTCAGCATACTGACCTGTAGTAGACAGCCGGTGCTCATTGCCCTGTAGCTGGATCTGTAGCACTTGTACGTGGGCCGGTCTCCCAGGCAGTAGCCCCATTTCTTTAGCATGTGGAAGCGTTTGGCATGCCAGATGTGAGTCTCTAACCACTTGTTTTTCCGCTGTCGTCGATTGAACTCCAAGAGCAAATTGCCATGGCGCCGACGGGCACGGCGACTCTTGGTTTTTGACTGCTCCTTCTTTCCCACCTGCTGACTCTTCTCCAGCTAGAAAAATCATCATTATTATAACCAACCTTTAAAATCAGACAGATATTCATTTAATAATGTATATATTTATGAGGAACACCATTTTATAAAAGTAAATTAAACAGATCATTTAATTAGTCGTTTCAAAGCATGCCAAAGGTACATGTGAACCTAAGATGACAATATAAACCTAAAATAGTTATGTAAACTTTACAGAAGCAGCTGTAGCTCAAACATTTTACTATGGCAAAAAATGTGATGCCCCCGGTTTTATAAATAAATTTATATAATTGTCAGAGTTCAAATCCATTTAATATTGTGTTACACAACAATTGCACCATAGCTGATGGACAACATTTTTAATTTTTTGCATTTTAATGCCATGTTTAATGTGTGTCATTTTATAACATTATGTTTCTATCTGTTTGTTTTATCTTGTCTTTATATACATGTTGGGCCATTTTATATTTTCACTTTTATGGCTGCGAGGTGGGTTTATATTATTTATTAGGATTTTAACATCATTTTTTACACACTTTGGTTACATTAATAAGAGAAACGGTAGTTACTCGATACACAAGATTTATAAGTTCGCAAGTTCAATGTCAAACACAGTCATGGACAATTTTTGTATCTCCAATTCACCTCACTTGCATATCTTTAAACTGTGGGAGGAAACCGGAGCTCCTGGAGGCCTCGCAGACACAGCGAGGTGGGTTTAAACTGTTCTTGTGTAAGAATTTCTCAAGGTTCCAGGTATGTGTACTTGTTTTTCCTTGGTGTATTTGGGGCATTCTATTATTCTATGTGTTTTATCATAATGGGTGTTCAGCAGATTTCACAGGTTGGGGCATTTTCTCCCTTTATCAGGCGACAAACAAAATAAGGAACAAATTTGAAGCCACAAACAGCTGCACCAATAACTTACATTACACTGATTGTTGATTAACGTCATATAATTATAAAAACATCATATTGTAGTGTTATAGCACTTTAATATATGAAAAATAAAGCAACATAAAGTACTATTCTTATGCGTGATAATATGGAATAAACAATAGACCGACTAGCTGATAGACATTTATTGTCAACAATTTGGATAGTTTGTTGCAGCCCTAGTAGAAAGGATATTTTTCCTTTTATAGTAACTATACTAGCTGTAATGCACTTGCAAAAGAACCAATCTGCTAATCTGTGTATATTGATATGAATTAATGACTAATGTTGAATCCCTCATTCAAACAAAATACAGTTTTCTATACATAAGTTGTGTCCTTCACCTTTTTGGAAGGCACAGGTTTTGTTTGTTTGATTCGTAATGCCATGTCAGCTGCTATGGATATTATCATGGCTGAATAATAGGTTGTCTTTAAAAAGTCAAAATTGGGGTTGATTTGTTTCTTTATTGGTGTACATAGGAATTAGGGTGTACAGTTTTGTAGATTATTCATATCTTATATAGGGCGTTTTAAGTCCTAGTGCTTCTAAGAAGTTATACTTTTTTCCTGAGGTGAAGATTTCCATGTAGTTGTTTGTATTGTAGAATTTAGTTCTGGTGGTGTTCATCTTTTGGCATGAATAGAGAATGTTTTTGACATAGGTTCTTGATCCACAGAGAGGGCAAGTGTCAGCCTGACCTTTTAGCAGGTATGTATGAGTGTGTTTGGTGTGTCCAATGAGGCATCTTGTGTAAATAATTTGTTTCCATATGTTTTTTGGAAATACAGTCTAAGCAACTGGGGGTTAAGGACCATGCTCAAGAGCCCAACAGTGACAACCTGGCAGTGGTGAAGCTTGAACCAGCGACCTAGGCTACAACTGCAGAACTTTAAGGTAAGAACGTTACCCCATCCCTTACACCCACATGTGCAGCCACTGGGTACAGTTGTTTTCAAGGATGGCACTAGCATCCACTGTTTTGCTCATGACCCACTCTAGAACAGAAGTAGTGTCTCTAAATAATCTCCCTTATAAAGTTCGATGCCAGTTGAAATCCTCTCTACTTAGAAAGCTGCCTAGGTACGCAGTGGGCAGCAAGGCATTTCACTGGGTTTTTTAGACAGACCCATAGTGCTGTAGTACTATAATAGGTTAAAAAAAATAAAGTAAAGTGAGGTACTACATTTTTGTAGGCGTCTTTTGTAAATACTTTAATCACATTGGTTTTTGGGGGTATTGTTCCATTGCGTACACTTCTACTCTTGGGTAAGGTAGGCTTCTTGTTCTAAGTATACTCTTTGTTTTAAATTGTGTTAGAATCTATCTTTGTAACTTTGACTTGTAACTTGCTTGACTGTGCTAGAATTTAACTTTGTAAGGAACTAAAGGTAGTCTTAAGTTTTAAGTTAGGCCTTTTGCTGCATTAATTTGTGTGGTTTCCTGATTAGTTGGTTTCAGGTGTCCATTGTTAGAACCCTAGGTGTCAATATGGGGCAGGGCTAACTTTAGTATAAATTGAATACATCTGTAGCGGCCGGTCTTTACTATTGCTAAGTTTTAATGTCCATCTTGTTTGTTTAATCTGTCTAACCCTTACTACACAACTAACTGAGTAAGTACTAGCAGTTTTCTCTGACTGTTTAGTTTACCAAACTCATTTCAGCATGTGCTACTCACCTATTCCTGTGCTCATATCTCACAGACCATGCAGACACCACAAGTCGCATCGTAGGAACAGTAATGCCAGTAACCTCATCTACCCCCAACTGTTGCAACAATCTCAAACAGTGGTGGTAGGTGGGCTCTGGAACTGTCAATCAGCTGTTCAAAAAGCTGACTATCTCAGCTTTTGCACTTTCTCATGGCATCGACTTCCTGGCACTGACTGAGACGTGGATCACCACCGAGAACTCGGCTACACCGGCAGCCTTATCCTCTGCCTACACCTTCTCTCATACACCGAGAGGATCAGGTAGGGGTGCTGGTACAGGTTTGCTCTTGACCAGGAAATGGCACTTTACTCCTGTGAATCTTTCTCACCTTAACATCTCATCCTTTGAATTTCACGCTATTACTGTTACTTTTCCAATTACCCTTCATATCATTGTCATTTACAGACCACCTGGCTCATTGGGAGACTTCATAGAAGAGCTGGATATTGTTCTGAGTTTCTTCCCTTCAGATGGAACCCCTCGGACTCTTCTTGGTGACTTTAATCTCCCTACAGACAAACTTCAGTTGTCCTGTCTTCTTCCTCTCCTTTCATCTTTTGACCTCCTCTTTAACCACAGCCCTCTGACACACAAAGGAGGCAATCTTCTGGACCTGGTCTTTAGCCATCTATCTTCTACTCTTGACCTCACAGTCACTCCACTTCACCTCTCCGACCATCACTCTGTGTCCTTCTCTCTCTATCTCCCAACACTTTCTACCTCTAAGCTAAGTGCTGATCTCCGCTCCTACCACAATCTGCTGTCCAGGTTCTCATCTGAACCCGGACCGCCCCGCCTGGGGATCGAACCCAGGACCTTCTTGCTGTGAGGTGACAGTTCTATCCACTTAGCCACTGTGCCACCCTTTTGGGGGTATTGAGTTTTATCTATTATTAATGGTAGGGTGGGAAGCCATGGGTTCCGTTACATCTGACAGAAAGCCAACAAGTGTTATGGTATGGGTATACTTTGCTGAACCACTATTATAGAAAATACTAAATCTGCTCTCTACCACCACCAGAAAGTATTAAATC